>NW_017673895.1:45446-67171 GCF_001879085.1 Nicotiana attenuata | reverse complement strand
ACCCGGGAGAAGGTGTTAGGCATTCCCGGGTTCTGTGGTTCTAGCACGGTCGCTCAACTGTTGTATTTGATTTATCTGGTTTTAAAACATGTCCAAACTCATGTGCCTTTATTAGTAAACCACTTTTATTATTTTTATTTTTTATAAGAATTGCAACGTCGGGAAAATGCATCTCGAACCACGTCGCACCCGTGCACCCGTGATTGTTAACACATTTCGACTTCGTTGAGATTCGGATTTGGGTCACATAAATGTGCACCCGAATTTAGGAAAGTAATATTATTAAAATACGCGCCTAAAGCAACTACACGTTATCATCTTTGGGGAAAACCGTGAAATTCGCTAAACGGCTCGTCCCGAAATCTAAGTATTGTTATATAAACATTTATTGAGGGCCCCGCAATTTATGTATTTTTTGTTTGGTGAGGCTCACCTCATTTATTATTTAAAAGGCAAATCTAAAGCAACTACGATTTCTATTTCATTCGTCTCTAATAAGAAAAACCCTAATTCAACATTGTTTAAGAATTATTATACTTGGGTTCATGAACTCACATGAATTCAGATCCTTAATCATTTTGGGCCTTGAACACAACCCATATAAAGAAATCATTATCCCAAGTGTGCACAAAGGGCAGGCCAACCGTGGGCCTGAAAGCTGCAGGCGGCCATTTGGGCTTGGCGTTCGAGCCTAGTAAGACAAATCCCCATGTCAACCTATAGTCCAAATTAGCTGATTCACAGACGCTTTGAGGTTCAAATCCGTTTAGTTATGAAAATTCAATCACGATTCAATTAAACAATGCAATTTGTTATTCAAGTTATTTGCGTGTTTTTATTTTTTGATTTCTATATCAAAGCCGTGAATGATTGTTTTTAGAACTCAAGCTTCATTGCTTGCAACGATCAATGAATCCAAAATTCAATTACAGCATGCAAACTAACTTACACCCTGAATTTATACTCAAGGACATGCAACCAAAACTGCATTCAATTTTCTGTTTTAAGTATTATCTCAAGTACATACTCAATCACATATGAGGACCTAGAGTCCATTTCTATGCTAATGCCATTGCCAATATTAACAGTTCACATAGTTACTGAACACCAATTTCCTGGGTTAATTAATAATCTAATACAAAATGATAGTCAAAAAACAGTCCACTTGTTACAAACGACACAGAATTTCTAGTAAACGTGACTGTTTCGCACTTTAACACCAAACAAAAACAGATAAATTCAGAAATCAACTCCAGCACTTCATAATTTAATCTCCAAATCAAAACTACATGGATCCTTCACAGCTCAGACGAGGCCAAGGAGAATACCTGGAAATTGAAACGTAATAAGAAAAGGAGAGGTCAGCAGCAGCCAAGGACAAGCAGCAATGTTAAACAGCAACAACAAAAGCAATTCTAGAACCGAAACAGCCTCATAAACCCAACTATGAACCCAGTGATTAACACATCCAATGCACAGTCAATATAACCAGCTCGAACAGAACAGATTCACTTTGAAACTGACTTAAAAACCTTCAAAATGCGATTACAGAATACCAGCAGGAATTGTAAACCATTTTTGGATCCTAACTGAGTTGGAAATCCGACTGAGATGATGGAATTCAAACTTGATTGAAGAAAAACTCTAATGAAACAGTATTTTTTGATTTTTCTATTGCTTTTATCCTTTTTTTCTGATTTTCTGAAAAGTTTCCGTTCTAAGAGAGATTTCCAATTCTAGATCTAGGTGTTTGAATCTGAAACTATAGACTATTTTGGGGGGAATTTTTAGAGACTGAAAACTTGTGAATCAAGGCAAATGAATGCCTATTTATAGGTGAACTTAGGGTCCAATTTCAGATTTTCCTTTTGCCCATTAGTCCCTATTTTAATTCTATTTTTACCCTTTATTTTTTGACTTGTTAAACAAGTAACTACACCTATTTTATTGAAATCTATGCTAAAGCTCACTCTAGAAGGGTCTATACCCATTACAATTCCTATTCTATCCTTGCCTTAGTTTTGATTTTACCAATCTTAATGAAACTACCCTTTTTCATGCCTAAACTACCCTTTGAACCCTCTTGGAATTACTGAGCTGAACCAGACCATTCCCCTATTACCCTATTTAGAATTTGACTATAGTTAAACTAACTACTCTAATTTCAGTTATAACCAAACATTACCAATTTAAGCCTAATGACTAAATGAATTAACCCGTGACATTTACTAATTAAACCCACGTCGGACTGAATTAAACTAACCAAAAACTAACGAATCAGATACTAACAAAAATAAGGATCAAACAATACGTTAAACAGAATCAATTAACAAAACAAAATCAAACGCATACTCAGGCAAGAAAATTTCAGAATACCGTACATGAGGAAATCTAAACAGGACTTGGAAAACATGTAAGCTAATTATTATTATGTATTAAAGAGAAAATAATCAGATAACAGAAGAATGCCTGTATTGAATTCAAAAAGACAACCAAATCCTAAATTGACTAATCGAGAAGAGATAAAAAGGAAACAATAGAAAGAAAAACCAAGAGAACATTACCTGAGGAGCCTAGACCGGACACTGGAAACTTGATTCGAGCCCCGGAATAACATAATCGTTCGTTCTTTTCCAAAACAAATGAAAACGTTATTTCAGAACTCAAATCCAATACTGGATGCAAGAAATCGGCCAAGCTCGAACCCAATCGAATTTTAGGGTTCTGCCCGTCCTAAGATTTGAAATTCGAGCATATACAAGGAGATTCGAGGAAAACCAGTTGGAGATTAGGGATGAAGGAGTGGAGGCGAGTCTATGGTGTTCATGGGGTGGGGTTTGCACGGCGGCGCCGCCGGCCACGATGGAGGCGGCTGCTAGAGTTTCGATTATTCGAACAATTTGGTTGAGATTTAAAGGAAACGAGGCATGGATTTGGAAAGAGGAAGGGAAGGCGGTTACGTGGTGTTAATTTGAGGTCCGTCGGAGACCTGCCGCCGGCAGAGGCGATTTTCGGCCGGCGGTTTGTGGCGGAGGACGGTGGTGTTGAATGGTCTCTAATGGCTAGTGAGACGAAGGGGGGTAGGGGGGTTCTGAGGGGCGGGGGGCCTTCAGACAGTCTTATACCAAAGACTCCCGTGTTCCTGACCGTTCGATTAAAGAAACCTCGATGGTCCAGATCAATCCGGCATGAAACGATGTCGTTTGGTATATGGGGGGCTGGATCGGGTTTGTAGCGTTTGGGCCTGGTCCAGGGTTGTATTCTTTTGGGCTAAGACCGAATCAATTAAAAATGGCCCAGTTCTGGATCCTTCAAGACAAGCCCTCTTTTTTTGTTTTAATAGCCTTTTTTTTATTCTCTCTTTATTCAACTTGCTTTGTTTTCATTTTTGTATTTTATATATTTATTTGTATTTTATTAAAATGCAGAATTAAAATAGAGACCTAATTTATTTCCAAAATGAAGCTAATTAATTCCTATTTAAAGTAAACTCAAGACAAATTCAACATCTAACAATTAAAAATGCAAAAATGGACTATTTTTGTTATTTTCTTTAAATTTTGTTCTAAAAACAACTTAACCACTAAATAATCCTTAAATATGGAATTAGATCCTAAATGCAAATGTCATGCATATTTTTTATATTTTTTATATGAAATAAAATGCACAAATAAAATGCAAACAATTAACAGAAAATAACACAAAATTCACAAAAGTGTAAAATAATGAGAGAAAAATTATTTTGTTTGAATTTTTGGGAATAATTCATATATGGGGCAAAAATCACGTGCTCACAATAGGGACAATTCCCTCTTACAAGGTTAGATAGGAGACTCACCTCGCTCCAATGTGCACTTCCAATACCAAGAATGAGCTCGAACCCTCAAATTGGAGCCGAACGATTCAAACTAGATAAACGAGGTAGGAACTAGTCAATATAAGCTATTTAAGCAATTTCCCACCCTTAAACACAAATTTCCTAAAATCCGACCCCGGACCCACGTGCCCGGATTCCGAAATTTTTCAAGGGAAGTTGTTCTTCATAACCTAAGGATCAATAATATATGATTTCTAATTCATTTCATAACAAATTTCGTGGTCAAATTCAACTCTTGTCAAAGCCCTAGGGTTTTGCTCTAACCCCATGATTTCACCTTAATACTAGTGTTTAATCTACCTAAGACATAAGTATTAAACTAGAAATAGGTAGAACAAACTTACCTCAAGATTCTAGGTGAAGGTCTTCTACCAAAAACTTTAAAATCGCCTAATGGAGGAGTGATATATGGCAAAAATGGACTTACAACCTGTAATAAATGAACTCACTGCTTCAGCAATTTCCGCATCTGCGATCAGGGGACCGCATCTGCGGAAGTTGGGCAAAAGGGCCGGGGCTGCTTCTGCAGCCTTGGAGCCGCTTCTGCGGTTTGGCCCGGCCTTCCCTGGGCCGCATCTGCGATAGACAGACCGCATCTGCGGTCCACCAACCGCAGGTGCGGTTATGATAGAAGCAGCAGCTTCAGCACTTCTCAAAAATTTTCCACTTCACTCGAGCCTCGTCCGATTGACGCTTGGGACTCCCGGGCCCCGCCCGAACATACCGAGAAGTCTAAAATCACGAAACGGACCTACTCGAACCTTCGGATTGCCCGAAACAACGCTAAATCTAAGAATCACCCCCTAAAACCAATTGAATCAAAACTTATGAACTTCAAGTTCTTTGTTTTCCTCTAACGGGGCAAAACGCCCTTAAACTACTCGAATTGACACCAAATTTTGCGGGCAAGTCCTAAATGTTATATTGGACCTGTACTGGGCTTTGGAACCAACATACGAGCCCGATACCAACGTGATCAATCATTAATTAGTTTCTTTAAATCCATAGAATTTTAGTTTAACAATTTCTAATAAAAATTCATTACTCGGGCTAGGGACCTTGGAATTCAATTCCGGGCATACTCCCACGTCCCATATTTTCTTGCAGACCCTTCGGAATCATCAAAACACGAATCCGAGCCCGTTTGCTCAAAATGTTAAACAAAGTCAGACTTAGCCTTTTAAGAAAATCCTAAGGAGTCAACTGTGCATATTTCAATCCAAACTCTTACAAATTCCGAACCAACCATCCCCGCAGGTCATAAATTAGTTGAAGCAAGCACGGAGAGTTTATTTGGGGGAACGGGGTTCTAAAAAGGCAAACGACCGATCAGGTCGTTACACATGGTGTGCCCGTGTCTATCATTCGGATCGAGGTACGCAGTTTACCTCACATTTCTGGAGAGCAGTTCAGCGGGAGTTGGGCACACGGGTTGAATTGAGCACAACGTTTTATCCTCAGATAGACGGGCAGTCCGAACGGACTATTTAGATTTTGGAGGATATGCTCCGAGCTTGTGTTATTGACTTTGGAGGCTCATGGGATCAATTTTTGCCTTTAGCGGAGTTTGCCTACAATAACAGCTACCAATCGAGCATCTAGATGGCTCCTTATGAGGCTTTATATGGTAGGCGGTGTCGGTCTCCGGTTGGATGGCTTGAGCCGGGAGAGGCTCGGTTGTTGGGTACGGATCTAGTGCAGGATGCCTTGGACAAGGTCAGGATCATTCAGGATAGACTTCGTACAGCTCAGTCCAGGCAAAAGAGTTATGCCGACCGTAAGGTTTGTGATTTGGCATTCATGGTCGGTGAGCGAGTATTGCTTCGGGTGTCGCCTATGAAGGGCGTGATGAGATTTGGGAAGAGGGGCAAGCTTAGCCCTAGGTTCATTGGCCCATTTGAGATTCTTGATCAAGTGGGAGAGGTGGCTTACAGACTTGCGTTGCCGCCGAGCTTTTCAGCCGTACATCCAGTGTTTCATGTGTCCATGCTTCGGAAGTATCACGGCGATCCATCCCACGTGTTAGACTTCAGCACTGTCTAGTTGGACAAGGACTTGTCATATGAGGAGGAGCCGGTAGCCATCCTAGACCGGCAGGTTCGTCAGTTGAGATCAAAGAGTTTTCCTTCTGTTCGTGTTCAGTGGAGAGGTCAGCCTGCCGAGGCATAGACCTGGGAGTCCGAGTCCGATATGTGGAGTCGTCATCCCCATCTTTTCCCCGACTCAGGTACTTCCTTCTTATGTCCGTTCGAGGACGAACGGTTGTTTTAGAGGTGGAGGATGTGATGACCCAAAAGGTCATCACTTGTTTTAGAAACAAATTCAGCGTTCCGAGGCCTAAAAACCTTCTTTTTGTCCCACCTCGATTTGTGTGCGTGGTTCGGACCTACATCCGGAAAACCTTCTATGTGAAAATATGAGAAATAGAAATTCCTAGAGTTAAAATTTGATTATGGTTGACTTCAGTCAACATTTTGAGCAAACGGACCTAGATCCGTGTTCCGACGATCCCGGGAGGTCCGTACGAAAATATGGGACTTGGGCGTATGCCCGGAATCGAATTCTGAGGTCCCTAGACCGAGAAATGAATTTTAAAAAAAATTGTTTTCCGAAAAATATATGAGTTTTTAGAAATGAGATGTGATTGAAATTTGATGGTATCGGGCCCGTATTTTGGTTCCGGAGCCCGGTACAGGTCTTATATGTGGTTTAAGTTAAGTCTGTGAAATTTGGTAAGAAATGGAGTTGAAATGACGTGAATCGGACCTTATTTGAGAAAAATTGGAAAAATTGATATTCTTCAGTGGTTTCATGATTTTGATCTAAATTCATAGTTGTTGATGTTATTTTGGTGATTTGAATCCACGAGCAAGTTTGTATGATGTTTTTGGATTAGTGTGCATGTTTGGTTTGGAGCCCCGAGGGCTCGGGTGAGTTTTGGATAAGCCACGGAGTGAAATTTACACTTAGAAATTTGCTGGTATGTTGCAGGCCTGCAGTCTTCACATTTGCGAAGCCTGGCTCGCAAATGCGAGTAGCCCATCGCAAATGCGAAGATGTCCTGGGTTGGCCTCGATCGCAAATGTGATCATTTTATCACAAATGCGAAGGGGCCAGAGTCGCAAATGCGACTTTTTCCTCGCAAATGCGAAGATAATGAATTTTTTTCCAGTGTCGCAATTGCGACATATTCTTCGCAAATGCGAAGATAGCAGGTCCTGAAAGGGTTCGTAATTGCGAACCCTGGTCCCAATTGCGACATCAGAGACCAGTTAATTAACACTTAGACGCATTTTCAGCCATGTTTCATACCTTCTAAAAATATAAACTCTCTTGGGCGATTTTCCAAAGAAAATTTCTTCTCCAAATCGATTGTAAGTTGTTACAAACTCGTTTTCTTCAATCTATAACATCTTTTCACATGATTTCAACTCAAATTAAAGGTTTTCATGGGGGAAAATGGGTGTTTTGGGTAGAACCTAGGTTTTTAAAATTTTGGGGATTTGGACCTCGATTTGAGGTCCGATTTCAAAACAAATTGTATATTTGAGTTCGTGGATGAATGGGTAATCGGGTTTTGGTTCAAACCTCGGGTTTTGACCATGTGGACCCGGGGTCAATTTTTGACTTTTTGGGAAAAACTTCAGAAAACTTATTTTCATGCATTAGAATTGATTTATTTAGCATTTATTGATATAATTAAGTAACTTGTGGCTAGATACGCGCGAATTGGTGGTTGAATCAAGAGGTAAAGCAATAGTTGAGGCTTGAATTGTGTTCGAGGCATCGAGGTAAGTGTTTGGTCTAACCTTAGCTTGAGGGGTTAGGAGTTGTGTCCTACTTGCTATGTGCTATTTGTTGAGTACGACGTATAGGCATGGTGACGAGTATCTATACGTTGGTGTCAAGCATGCCCGTGAGTCTTATGTTATGATTAATGTGACTCCATTTGTATTGTTCACGTGTAATGTGATGATTGCTATTGTTGAGCAAGGTTTCTGGAAAGAATATTGGTTTTGAATAGTGAAGAGCGTTGGCTCAAGTTGTGAAGCGAATTATAAAAGAATAATTGGCAATTGAACCTTATGGAGCATTGGCTCAAATTGTGAGTCGAGTTGTGAAGTAATGTGAAAAAGAGAAGAGGATTATGGTATTGTTCCCTTGTCGGGACGTTGTTGCTTTTAATATTGTTCCCTTGCCGGGATGCTGTTACTTTTTTTTTTTTTGATATTGTTCCCTTGCCGGGATTTTATTGTGATATTATAGTGAATTCATTTATTTCCTTGCCCTTATTGTTTGTGATTGTTGTTTGGGTGAGAAAGAGTGTTAAAGCACGAAGGATGATGCCGTGCATTGTTTTGTGAGGAAGAGTGTAAAGCACGAAGGGTGACGCCGTTCCGCACGATGTACAATTTCGTACCTTTATATGAGTGATTATGTGAGGTAAAAGCACGAAGGGTGATTCCGTGCCAATTATATTGATTTTCATGGTGAAGACGAGAGTAAAAGCACGAAGGGTGATGCCGTGTACTTGTCCTTGATTTTCCTGATTATACTGATAATTGTGTTATGGTGTTCATCACGTTTACTTACTGATTTCCTGTTGTTACTTGATTTTATTGTTATGTTATTGATTCCCTTGCCCAAATTGCTCTGTGATTGTTGCTTGGGTGAGGAAGAGTGTAAAGCACGAAGGGTGATGCCGTGTATGATATTTGTGAGAGAGTGTTAAAGCACGAAGGGTGATGCCGTGCCTTGTTTTGGTGAGAGAGTGTTAAAGCACGAAGGGTGATGTCGTGCACTTGTCTTTGATTTCCTGATTTTTATTGATAGTTGAGTTATGGTTTCTCTACGTTAAATTGTTGGTTTTCTGTTGATACTTGTTGTACTCCGCAACATGATTCCCCCTGTCTATCTTCAATCGAACTGTGGTGATCCTTATATTTACTTGTTGCCCTTCTGCTATTATTCGATGTCCCCGCAGCATGTTTTCCCCCTCCCATCCGTAACTTTACATTTCAGCTTTTATTTTCCGTTGTATTTGATTTAACTGCACAGGTTTAATTGGTAGTCTGGTCCTAGCCTCGTCACTACTTCACCGAGGTTAGGCTAGGCACTTACGAGCACATGGGGTCGGTTGTGCTGATACTACACTCTGCACTGTGTGCAGATCCCGATGTAGCAGCTTCTGAACCTTAGCTTTGGGTAGCTGCCTTCAGTCCATTCAGAGATCCGGGGTAGTCCTGCAGGCGTCCGCAGGCCTTGGCGTCTCCTTCTGTCTACTATTCCTGTTTCTTTCATGTATTTCCAGAGACAGTGTTGTATTTATTTCTTTTAGACCTTTATTTGTAGTACTCCTAGACAGTCTGTGAGTTGTGACAGCAGTCTTAGGTAGATTTGTTATGGATTGGCATTAGCAGTATTATTAAAACTTTGTAATTTAGTCTTCCGCTTATTAAATTATGTTGTTATTTAGATGTTGGTTCTTAATTGCTAACGGATTAAAAATGGAAACAAGGTAAATTGTTCAATTGGTTGGCTTGCCTAGCTTTCACGAGTAGGCGCCATCACGACTCCCGATGGTGGGAAATCCGGGTCGTGACAATTTGTTAATTTTGCGTTTATTGTTTTGTAAAGTTTTTACTAAGATATTAATGTGTTTTTATTGTTAAATTGCAGGCTCATCCCGAGTAATAGGACTACGAGGATAATCACCAAAGCCATCAGAAAGCTTTATGATGGCCCTTATGCGACTTGGACTGATTTCCCATTCTCCCTGAAGGAGCAAATTTTCAATCAATTTAAGGTATAAATGTTCTTTTAAGCAGTTTAATAATTCATATTTATGATATTTCTTGTTTAATATTTAACTTTTGAAATACATAGTAAGTGCGTATGGGAACACCGTTATAGCGCGGAAGTGACTGCAAATTTTCATCACAAAGCTCGCAAGCGATTGTCGCATGCTTTCTCCAAAGCTAGAAAGAAGAACAAGAAGCCTGACTGGTTACTTCAAAATTTATGGGATGATTTGCAAAGGCAATGGCTTACCGCAAAGTTCTTAGAGAAGAGCGAAAAAGGAAAGAAAGCTCGCGCATCTTAGAAAGGAGGCTCCTTGCACACTGGAGGTGCGGTCAGCCTAGGGACAAAAAAGAAGATTGGTACGTAATTGCTTAAATTATTTTAATTTTCAAAGTATATATATTCATTTTATTAACTAAATTAATTTGTTTTTAGGAAAAGAAGTTGGGGCGTCCAATGAACCATGACGAGCTATTCAAGGAGACGCATATTGTAAAGAAGAAGAAAGAGACGGATCAAGAAAGATGGGTCGAGGATCGGGCCTCGACTGTATATGTAAGCTTTCACTTTTCTTTAAGTATTTTAATTTACTTTTATATAAATTTTGAAATACTAATTCAATTTAAATTTTCGTATAGGGTCTCTACCAAACTAACGTGGAGGAATTCATCCGCACTCAGCCAGCTGGTGAATCGGGCGAGCCAACCCAACCTTCGGATGAGGATGCTGAAAGAATATGGATAGAGTCTGCTGGCGGTCCGAAATGGGGGAAGGTATACGGGCTTCCTACTAAAAAGTTCCATCGCTATAAGTGTGGAATGCAAGGAATAGGGACTTCCTCGCAAGGCGAGCAACTTAATGGGGAGAACCTCTCCGCTATGCGGGAGACTGTGACAAAGCTCACATCTGAGCTAGAAGTGGCCAAGGAAAGAGAAAGGGTTAGAGATGCTCAATTCCTTGGCATGCAAGCTCAGATCAGAACTCTCCTATCTACTGGAGCTTTTCCGTTGCCCGGTCTCGTGAGTCATCGCCAGAGGCTCGACTTGAACGTGAGCATTCCTTCTGTCCTCCCCATGATCGTTCCTCTCGTCCTCCCCGTGGTCGTTCTTCACGTCCTCCACAAGACCCTTCTTGATACCGTCTTTTAGATGAAAGTTCATCAGACGGTGATGCTGATGTTGTACAAAACACTCCTTGAATTGTATATACTTTGAACTAGACAAATAGAACCGGTTTTGAACTACCGGTTCTGAACTAGTTGTAATAAGTATTAACTTGGTTTTGGATTTTTTAGTTTTATTGAACTTTAATTTGTTAGTTTTAATGCATTTATTGAATTGTGTTGTTGTTGTTGTTGTTTATTATTGTTGTTGTTGTTGTTGGTGGTGGTGGTGGTGGTGTTAACATAAAATGCCCGTTTAGGAATTTTGGTATGCTGGCAGGTGGTGTAGCTGCCAAAACAGGCATTTTATGTCAAAATTAAAACCCAGAAAACCGACCAAAGTTGGTCGGTATTTCATTTAAAAAAAAATTTCTTCTGATTAGCGACCAAAGTTGGTCGCTTAATATTAAAAAAAAAATTAATAATTACTGACCAAAGTTGGTCGGTTAATGAACAAGGATTACCCAGATTTCACATTTACCGACCAACTTTGGTCGCTAATCAGAAAATGTTAATTTACCGACCAACTTTGGTCGGTAAAATTAAATTATTAAAATATGTTACCGACCAAAGTTGGTCGGTATGTGCTTTAAATTACACAGTTGGTCCTTTTACCTTTGCGACCAACTTTGGTCGGTAATTAGCGACCACTTAAATAGCGACCAAGCCTGTTTGGACGGGTTTTGGTCGGTATTTTGCATAAACAGACCAACGTTTGTCGCTTTTTCTGGTCGCTAAAACCCGGATTTCTAGTAGTCTAATTGTAAGATTCATCAATCATTGAGAAGAGAATATACACTTTCACTTTCTTGCTTACTGTTTATCTGAATCGTCTTATTATTATTTTATTGTTCTTGTTCACTTACCTCGAGGTCGCGGTCTTCTTACACGACTTGTTTGACTTGCCTTACTCTTATTACACATTAGATTCTTTGTTTATCAATTAGTATTGGATTAAATCGCATGTCTTTAAAACCACAAAACAAGTTTAATTGTTACTCGAATTTTAGGGTAAACAAAAATAGATGGTTTAGTGAAATGGAATGACATTCTCTCAGCCACATGCTGTGAGAATGATCATTATCTGCTTCCCGTAATTAGGATTTGCGATCGGAAATCTTAGTTAAAGCTATCATCTGGTTCGCAACATTGGCTTCTCTCGTCATCCTTATCTTGATAAAGATAAGAGACCTAGTAAGAGTTTAAAAAAAATGGCACTCGGGGTCTACATCAAACTAATCAAGTAATTTAACTTAAGAAATTAAATTTAAGTAAGAATACATATTACTTAATCATAATTTGTAACGACCCGACCGACCGTTTTGAGCTTTTGCACTTTGATCGCCAGTTCTCGGGCACGACTTACCTCGTGTAATGTATTATGACTGATGTAGATCGTTGGTTTTGGTTTCAGGAAAAATCGGAATGAATTTGAAAGAACGGTTTCAGTTGAAAGCTTTGAATTTGAAAGGTTTGACCAAGATTTGACTTATTTGTATATGAGCTCGGATCGAAATTTTTATGATTTGGTTAGCTCTGTTAGGTGATTTGTGACTTAGGAGTGTATTCGGAAGTGGTTTTGGACGTCCGGTGTAGAATTAGGCTTGAACTGGCGAAGTTAGTATTTTAGCGATTTCCGGTTGATAGGTAAGATTTTGATCTGGGGGTCGGAATGGAATTCCGAGAGTTGCTGTAGCTTCATTATGTGAGTTGGGATGTGTGCGTAAAATTTCAGGTCATTCGGAGGTGATTTGGTTGGGTTTTTGATCAAATGCGTGTTTCGGAAGTTTTAGAAGAACTTAAGCTTGAATCCTATTCAATTTGATGGTTTTGGTGTTCTTTGAGGTATTTTGATGACTGGAGCAAGTTTGAATGATGTTTTAGGATGCGTTGGTGCTTTTGGTTGAGGTCCCGGGGGCCTCGGGGTGATTTCGGATGGCTAACAGGAAGTTTTGGACTTGGGAAAAATGCAGAAAATGCAGCAGTTATTGCAGAGTAATTTTGACCTTCGCGATCGCGGGAGGTCCCCCGCGTTCGCATAGAAGAAATTTGGGAGGCCTGAGATTTGTTCATCGCGTTCGCGTTTGGGCGTTCACGATCGCAGAGAGTCAGAGGGTGAGCCTTCGCGTTCGCATTCAGTAGTTCGCGTTCGCGTATAAGGACTTAGAGGCCAGGTAAGTTTCTTCTTCGCGTTCGAAAAGAGTGGACGTGTTCGCATAGACTATTTTTGAGGCTTGGAAAGTTTGATCTTTGCGATCGCGAGCCTGGGGCCGCGATCGCATAGAAGAGAGTCCTGTAGCTGGGCAGAATGTTATAATTTCATTTTGCTCCGCGAACCTAAGTCATTTTCCACCATTTTTGAGCACTTTGAGAGCTATTTGGGAGAAATTGAAGAGGAATTCGAAGAGGATTAATTGGAGGTAAGTTCTATGAACTAAAAAACGTGATTAATATGTGAAATTAACCTTGGAATTCATGGAAAATTGGCTAAAAATTTGCAGAACTAGGCCTTGGATTTTTGAATTTTAAATTGGGATTTGATGGGTCATTTGAGCTCGGATTTGAGAGTTCTTGGTATGTATGGACTCGTGGCGAGATAAGGAACCCGTTGATATGAAAATTTTTGAGTTTCGAGAAGGGGGCCGGGGGCTCGGGTTTTGCTAATTTCGGAATTTTTGATATTTTTCGATTGTTTTCGCTTGGGCTTTGTTCCCTTAGCATATTATGACGTATTCGTTCTGATAATGGATAGATTTGACGCGCGTGGAGGCCTATTTGAGGAGCAAAGGCGTCGCGAGCTAGAGATTTAGCCGGTTCGAGGTGAGTAATGATTGTAAATGATGTCCTGAGGGTTTGAAAACCCGGATTGCACATCGTAGTGCTATATTGAGGTGACTTGCATGCCAGATAGCGAGCGTGGGGTAGAGCACCTTTGTGGATTGTGACTTGGTCCGTCCCGATTGATGATTTTACTGTGTAATTGACTGAAACTTATTTGTTATCATCATGACTTGGGCTGATTGCCATATTTGGGCTTCGTGCCAGCTATTTGAACCCCTTCGAGAATGGTCGTTGATATTTCCTCACTGTTTTGATTTTATACATGAACTCAGTCATGCATTTTTTTTCACTGTTTTCAAAACTCAGCCAAGTTTACTTGCTTTAACACTTGAAATGATATTTCCAATAATATTTTGGGCTGAGCATCATGTTTATTGTTGGTCGAGTGGCTTATGTGATTTTGTTGACTGAGTTAGGCCGAGGGCTTGTATTGTGAGGGTACTTTTGGATCGGGCTGCACGCCGCAGCAATATATATATATATATTCGGATCGGGCTGCACGTCGCAGCAGTGTTATACTGATACTTGTATGAGGCCAAGGGCCTAGATCTGATGCCACGAGATGGCTTGATATTTCGCTTGGACCGTAAGGGGCCCCTCCCGGAGTCTGCACACCTCCAGTGAGCGCCGTCGATGATAAATGGATTGGGCTGCACGCCGCAGCGATATGTGGATCGGGCTGCACGCCGCAGCGGTACTAGTACTGTTGTATGTGTTTACTTTATTTCATTTGTTTGCCATTATCTGTTGTCTGTGTTACTTCATGGGGTATCTACCTGATTGCCTGGCATTATATGTTGAGTGAGTGTTGTGCCCGAGGGGCGGATTTCTGTGCTTATCTACACTAATTGTTTAGCATTTATTCGCATAACCGTTGAAAAAGTCATTTTCNGAGGATACTTATATATATATATATATATATATATATATATACGGATCTGGTTGCACGCCGCAGCAGTGTTATACTAATACTGGTATGAGGCTAAGGGCCTAGATTTGATGCCACAAGATGGCTTGATATTGCGCTTGGGCCGTAAGGGGCCCCTCCCAAAGTTTGCACACCCCCAGCGAGCGCCATCGGCGATAAATGGATCGGGTTGCACGCCGCAGCGATATGTGGATCAGGCTACACGCCGCAGCAGTACTAGTACTGTTCTATGTGTTTACTTTATTTCATTTGCTTGCCATTATCTGTTGTGTGTGTTACTTCACGGGTATCTACCTGATTGCCTGGCATTATCTGTTGAGTAAGTGTTGTGCCCGAGGGACAGATTTCAGTGCTTATCTGCACTAATTGTTTTGCAATCATTTGCATAACTGTTGAAAAAGTCATTTTCAAAAGAGGTTTGAACTGAGCTAAAATGTTTTTCTAAAGATTTCACAACTTCATTGTTTTTCTCAAAGGGTTTTACACTGCTTCCATACAGCATGATGGTTTGCTTTACGTGATTTCTTGCCGCTCAGTTGTTATTTACCTTTATTACTCACTGAGTTGGAGTACTCACTTTACTCCCTACACCTCGTGTGCAGATGCAGGTATTTATCCACCCGTTAGCGGGTTTTGGCTGATCAGAGGCAGAGTTATAGGAGTTAGCGAGGTGACTGCAAGCGTTCGCAACATCGTTTTCCTCTCTTTTGTTCACTATTCCGATTTTGTATATTTTAGACTTTGTAGTTGGATTTATACTCTAATAGATGCTCGTGACTTGTGACACCCCGATTAGGGCTATGTTGGGTTGTATTTCCGCTAATTAATATCATGAAATCATATTGAAACTGTTTATGAACTGTTTAACTGCTTAAAAGAGGTGTTCTGGAATGGCCTGGCTGGCCTTGTCTTCACGAGAGGCGCCATCACGACCGGGGCGGAGTTTGGATCGTGACAAGTTGGTATCAGAGCCTAAGTTACTAGGTCTAACGAGTCATGAGCAGGTTTAGTAGAGTCTCGTGGATTGGTACGGAGACGTCTATATTTATCCTCGAGAGGCTGCAGAACCTTTAGGAAAACTTCACATTCTTGAATTCTTATCGTGCATCCCTGATTCAGCTTGAAAAGTAACTTTTGAAATTCCTTCCACGCGTTCGCATACGCGCATGAGCGCTCAGTATCAGATGTGTCTTAATGGCTTGTGATTTCCCGATCGAGGGCGAGATGTGATCTCTGTGAGCTGATGTTGGGCCAGCCTGAAAGACCTGAGGCCGGATCTTTGCCTATGGCTTGAGCACCGAGGTGCTGATTGTGTGAGCAAGTGTTTTGAACTTATATGTTCGGTATTGTCCCTATTAGTGGGAGCGACGGTTGGGTAACTATGTGATGAGTATGTTAGTACAGCGAGATGTGATCATATGACTTGGTAGTGACGAGGAAGTCTGCAGGATGATAGATGAACTATTAAGTGTTTGATTTCTATTATGATTTGATGTGTAGCCCGAGTTATGGGCGCGTGAAGAACCTTTTCATGTTTTCCAATTGAGAGTGAAGTAAATTTTATGTTGCGGTACGAGTTCAGACTCAGGAAGACTAAGTAACTGTGTAATGTGTATGACGGTGGAAGGTATACAAAAATGTTATATTGAGGCGAAGCAGGTGGGTTATCTCCTGCGGAGTGTTTTGAAGTGGTGTCATCCCCATGTGTATATTAGAAGATCTCAGGTGAAATTGAAAGTACGTGTTAAAATTTCAAATTTCGGGTTGCTTAAGAGAGTGGGCTTAACTGTTGCGGGGATGAATGCGAGATTGACTAGATGATCTGTGTTTTCACAAACTTATAAACGATTTGAGTTTAATCTCACTATGGTATTGTGGCATCAATAGAGTAAAAGTGTTATGAGTTATTGAGTGTATCTTGATCTATGGCTTCGAGCCAAGTGGGGGAGTCTGCTCTGAGCAGTTGATTGCACTGTTAGGTGCTATGTTGGTTCCAGTTTGGGGCGTGCGAGTGAATTAGCTATGGCTAGAGTGAAGGAAAAAAAATTTTGTCAAAGGCTATATTATGCTTCATAAGGTATGAGAATTTCGGAATGTCTAGAGTTGTTGTTGGTAAAGAATGCTCGGTGCATAGAGCCGGAAGATGCTTGGTTGTATTGGGATGAGGATTTCATTCTACGGTGTCGGAGTGCCAATGAGGCACGGGTGGTTTTGTTCGTTGGGCCAGGTAAATTACAGTTTGAATAAGAGTGAATGACTTGCGAGAATGGTTCTAATGTGTTCAAGAGTCTGCATACATCAATTGAGTATTCTAAAGTTACATATGCGGTTAGAAATTGTGTTTTCATTGGAAGAGGTCAAGACTTGTGGTATTCCTATGTTAATTGTGGGATTCTAGGTATCAGTATCAGGAAAGTAACGGTAACGAATTTAGATTCGCAGGAAATTCTGCAGAGTAAAGTATTCTGGAATGATCGAGTATCGGATGTGTGTTAGATGTTCGAACAATATGGTTTTATGCTTGGGTCTCGTGTGGTAAGCCTGGGTTGAGGAATTGTGGTGCTACAGCAAGGGGAAACATCAAGTTGAAGATGAATCAGAAGGAAATTTAGATGGATGGAGTAGCTTGATAGTAGACCGGATCGGCATGGTAAGGATATGATTAATTCTTTGTGTGTGTTCGAGGTAATGAGTTTGTACAAGTACTTTGCAGCAATGCACTTGGGTTTCGACGGCTTGCTTAGCTTGGTCTAGTTAGAAGGATTCAGTCCTGGCAGTTTAGTTTGTGCAAAAGGAATTGGGAGAGTTCTTGATGGTTTTTACCGCGGTTTGGAGATGTATATTTTCTATGGGCGTGCGGAGCATGGGATGTACAGTGATTTTTCTTCTAGATGGGACCAATGGAAAGTTCTTTACTAGTTGAGTGCGTAGATGTCTGTGGCTCGGAAGGGAGATAAAGTTTTCATGTTATCCTCAGAGGGTATGGTACATGCGGTATGTTGTGGAGGACCGAGACTTGTGTGTGTTAGGTTACAGTTCAGTGCTGAAAGGAAGTTCATAAAACTCTTAGGCAACGGGTAGCCTCAGATAATCAAGGAAATGGTACTGCTAATTGGAAGTGATTTGACGGGAGTATATGTTTCAGAAAAAGGGTAATGTGATTAAACTGATGATACCTTGGTAGTATTGCGACACTTTCTTGTTAGATCGACTGGTGATATTCGGGTTTGCTTGGTGGCACAGGGAAATTTTAGAGTATCTATCATGGAATGATGGGGTATTTAAGGTGTGGTATGCTTTCGGACGGCGAAATTGGGATCAAGTACGATGATTTGTGTGCTATATGGAGTTGGAGACTAGGAATTCTCATGTTCAGGCTATGTTGTGGTTATGGATCGTGTGCATCGGCACCGTTTAGCGGCTATCGGGATTTGGAGGCTTGAGTGGATCCTTCTTTGCTGGTATGTTAGATTTTGGATGTGATATTGGAGTTCAGACTGGTTGTCTCAGTGTTGGGTTATTCTGGACTATTACGCTATGAGCTATGCCGGAAATGCCACGGGTTGAGTGGCGAGGTGCGTTGGATTATGTTCTAGTAGAGTGGGTTATATTTCAAGAACCCAGCGGATGGCTGGGAAGGACTGTTTTCTTAATTGGGACTTCGTGATGGATGTCAGTGCAGAAGTTTCTACCATTGATTCAGTTCCTGTGTTGAAGGACCTTCGGATGTGTTTCTTGTGGCCGGGCATGTCGCCGGGCGAGGTGGTGGATTTTGGTATTGCTTTGGTGCCGGGCATCGTATTGTACGACTCCGGTAGGAGTTATAGCAGTGGAAGGAACAACTTCAGGCTTCATTGATAATGAGTTCGTTGGCAGGCCAATGTGGATGTGTGTTCTAGCTTGGGTCGGCTTGGTTGGCCCCGAATCGTATTGTTGAGGGATAGGTTGATTCGATCGTTATTGAGCTTGTTGGTTATCTGGGGAAATCTATGATTGGTCGTTCTGTGTTGCGAGACATTATGATTTGATGGTTATGGGCACATGTGGTGCGGTTCTATTGGGGTTCATAGTGGAAGTCGAGCGGGAAGAGTAATTGAGTGTTGCTCGGTGAATGGCGTATCGGTTATGTCCTATCAGGTTGGCGTGGTATATGTTACTTGTTTCACCGAGGGTGTAATGATTCGCTTTGGTTACAGACATCAAATGGTGTGTGGTTGTCAATTTCGAGCATAGTGACTTGAGGTGTCTCATGGGGACCAGTGTTGGGATAGGATCGTGCATTGCAGCGAGGCTATGTGGAGACATGACCTTGCGGGTTAGATTCGTGTGTTCTATTCTAGGATGTGAGACGGGCTCTCAGCCTTGTGTTGTGATGGTACTTATGAGCTTGAAGTACAACTCTTTCGTTGGGTCATTTTCAGGATTTGAGTATGTTTAGACCGTTTCTTATTGGTGTGCGTATTATGCAAGTTGTGGCTTAGGCCTGTATTGATGTGTCATGTCACCAGAGTGGCGTGTTGGATTCGAGGTGACCGTTGGGATCATTAATGAATACGAACGAATTTGATTTCAGCATGTTATATGGGTAAATATCGAGGTTCGATTCAAAAAAATTTGCTATGGTAATTGCCAGAGGAGAAATGGCTTCATGAATGGTTGATCTGAGAAATGGTTATGGTTTATGGCGTGTTTCAGTTATCGTTGGCAGTAGATGAAAGTGTTGGAATGAGACTTTAGCTGATAAGAGATTTTCTATCGGTATTTGGTTGTTGTGGGCAACTGCTGTGAATGGAAGTTATCGCTACATGTGTTTGAGTAATGTGGTATATCATATAATTGCACCTGAGGTTGCAGGCATGGGTTATTACAGCTAGTTCGGTTCTATTCAGAGTATCGGTGTGAGGTTTTGATCGTATTAATGGTTTCAGAAGTGAAAAATGTGATTCTATGGTTTATGGGCCAGAATGGATTGTGTAATTTCAGTTGCAATGTGTTATCGGACCTATATAAGATAGGGTGACGTGGGATCACCCCCGAGTATATGCATAGCAAGGTTATTCAGTGATTGGTTGGCTTTTGGAACAACTTAGGGTACATTCGAGGACGAATGTGTGTTTAAGTGGGGGAGGATGTAACGACCCGACCGGTCGTTTTGAGCTTTTGCACTTTGATCGCCAGTTCTCGGGCACGACTTGCCCCGTGTAATGTATTATGACAGATGTAGATCGTTGGTTTTGGTTTCAAGAAAAATCAGAATGAATTTGAAAGGACAATTTCAGTTGAAAGCTTTGAATTTGAAAGGTTTGAGCAAGATTTGACTTATTTGTATATGAGCTTGGATCGGAATTTTTATGATTTGGTTAGCTCCGTTAGGTGATTTGTGACTTAGGAGTGTAATCGGAAGTGGTTTTGGAGGTCCGGTGTAGAATTAGGCTTGAATTGACGAAGTTAGTATTTTAGCGATTTCTGGCTAATAGGTGAGATTTTGATCCAGGAGTCGGAATGGAATTCCGAGAGTTGTTGTAGCTTCGTTATGTGAGTTGGGATGTGTGCGTAAAATTTCAGGTCATTCGGAGGTGATTTGGTTGAGTTTTTGATCAAATGCGTGTTTCGAAAGTTTTAGAAGAACTTAAGCTTGAATCCGATGTAATTTGATGGTTTTGGTGTTGTTTGAGGTGTTTTGATGATTGGAGCAAGTTTGAATGATGTTTTAGGATGCGTTGGTGCTTTTGGTTGAGGTCCCGGGGGCCTCGGGTGATTTCGGATGGCTAACTGGAAGTTTTGGACTTGGGAAAAATGCAGAAAATGCAGCAGTTATTGAAGAGTAATTTTGACCTTCGCGATCTCGGGAGGTTCCCCGAGTTCGCATAGAAGGAATTTGGGAGGCCTGAGATTTGTTAACCGCGTTCGCGTTTGGACGTTCGCGATCGCAGTGAGTCAGAGGGTAAGGCTCCGCGTTCGCATTCAGTAGTCCGCGTTCGCGTATAAGGCCTTGGAGCCCAGGTAAGTTTCTTCTTCGCATTCGCAAAGAGTGGACGCGTTCACATAGACCATTTTTGAGGCTTGGAAAGTTTGCTCTTCGCGATCGCGAGCCTGGGGCCACGATCGCATAGAAGAGAGTCCTGTAGCTGGGCAGAATGTTATAATTTCATTTTGCTCCGCGAACCTAAGTCATTTTCCACCATTTTTGAGCACCTTGAGAGCTATTTGGGAGAAATTGAAGAGGAATTCGAAGAGGATTAATTGGAGGTGAGTTCTATGAACTAAAAACGTGATTATTATGTGAAATTACCCTTGGAATTCATGGAAACTTGGCTAAAAATTGGAAGAACTAGGCCTTGGATTTTTGAATTTTAAATTGGGATTTGATGGGTCATTTGAGCTCGGATTTGAGAGTTCTTAGTATGTATGGACTCGTGGCTAGATAAGGAACCCGTTGATGTGAAAATTTTTGAGTTTCGAGAAGTGGTCCCGGGGCTCGAGTTTTGCTAATTTCGGGATTTTTGATATTTTTTGATTGTTTTCGCTTGGGCTTTGTTCCCTTAGCATATTGTGACGTATTCATTCTGATTTTGGATAGATTTGACGCGCGTGGAGGCCGATTTGAGGAGCAAAGGCGTCGCGAGCTAGAGATTTAGCCGGTTCGAGGTGAGTAATGATTGTAAATGATATCCTGAGGGTTTGAAACCCCGGATTGCACATCGTAGTTCTATATTGAGGTGACTTGCACGCCAGATAGCGAGCGTGGGGTAGAGCACCTTTGTGGATTGTGACTTGGTCCGTCCCGATTGATGATTTTACTGTGTAATTGACTGAAACTTATTTGTTATCATCATGACTTGGGCTGATTGCCATATTTAGGCTTCGTGCCAGCTATTTGAACCCCTTCGGGGATGGTCGTTGATATTTCCTCACTGTTTTGATTTTATGCTTGAACTCGGTCATGCATTTTTTTTCACTGTTTTCAAAACTCAGCCATGTTTACTTGCTTTAACCCTTAAAATGATATTTCCAATAATATTTTGGGCTGAGCATCATGTTCATTGTTGCCCGAGTGGCTTATGTGATTTTGTTGACTGAGTTAGGCCGAGAGCCTGTATTGTGAGGATACTTTT
>NW_017673895.1:41797-45332 GCF_001879085.1 Nicotiana attenuata | reverse complement strand
TATATATATATATATATATATATATATATATATATATATATATATATATATATATATATATATATATATATATATAATACGGATCGGGTTGCAAGCCACAGCAGTGTTATACTGATACTGATATGAGGCTAAGGGCCTAGATTTGATACCACGAGATGGCTTGATATTGCGCTTGGGCCGTAAGGGGCCCCTCCCAGAGTCTGCATACCCCCAGTGAGCGCCGTCGACGATAAATGGAACGGGCTGCACGCAGCAGCGATATGTGGATCGGGCTGCACGCCGCAGCGGTACTAGTACTGTTCTATGTGTTTACTTTATTTTGATTTGCTTGCCATTATCTGTTGTCTGTGTTACTTCACGGGTATCTACCTGATTGTCTGGCATTATCTGTTGAGTAAGTGTTGTGCCCGAGGGACAGATTTCTGTGCTTATCTGCACTAATTGTTTTGCAATCATTTGCATAACTGTTGAAAAAGTCATTTTCAAAAGAGGTTTGAATTGAGCTAAAATGTTTTTCTAAAGATTTCACAGCTTCACTGTTTTTCTCAAAGGGTTTTACACTTCTTCCATACAGCATGATGGTTTGCTTTACGTGATTTCTTACCGCTCAGTTGTTATTTACCTTTATTACTCACTAAGTTGGAGTACTCACTTTACTCCCTGCACCTCGTGTGCAGATGCAGGTATTTATCCACCCGTTAGTGGGTTTTGGCTAATCAGAGGCAGAGTTATAGGAGTTAGCGAGGTGACTGCCAGCGTTCGCAGCACCGTTTTTCTCTCTTTTGTTCATTATTCCGATTTTGTATATTTTAGACCTTGTAGTTGGATTTATACTCTAATAGATACTCGTGACTTGTGACACCCCGATTAGGTCTATGTTGGGTCGTATTTCCTCTAATTAATATGATGAAATCATATTTAAAATGTTTATGAACTGTTTAACTGCTTAAAAGAGGTGTTTTGGAATGGTCTGGCTGGCCTTGTCTTCACGAGAAGCGGCATCACGACCGGGGCGGAGTTTGGATCGTGACATAATTAAGTGATAAGTATGTGTTTGCTTGCGTTCATTGGTTTGATATAAACATTGAGCGAGTAAAAACTCTCGTGTGTGGCCAAAAAGTGACTAATGCTATTTCAGTATGAATTGGTCCAAATAATTGTTCATCCAATTGCTTAAACTAAAAATACTCCCTGGATATATGATATATGTATAATTCACGTATGATATATGCGTAACCGTATTTAATTGAAGTGTAATCTATACATATACCAGCTAAAAAATAAATAGTAAATTTAATTGGCTATTTGTGTAAAGATCCCTTACCAAAATTAGCTTTTTATCGGGCGAAGCTGCCTTGAAAATGAATGGTCTTGGTTTTTTAATCTCCACTTGCCCAGTGGGCAAACTTTTAAGTCAAAGTCAAAAAAAATAGCTCATGGGGCAAGCGAGGGAAATAATAGTTAACTTGAAGTTCATCCCGTGAAATAAGCGGAGTCAAAAAAGGAATTTTTTTCCTTCATATACAATTTTTGAAACTTATTTTCCAAAATTATACTAATTTTATATATTACCCGCCCTAAATAAGGATTACTTACAAATTATGTATAATCCATTATTAGTGCCTTAAATTAGAAGATTTAGTTATATCATTTTCCTATTTTCTCTCCCATCCTCTTTCAATAAGAAGGACACGGCTTGTTTCCAGTTTATGGGTTCAGATTACCTCCATTACTTAATGCTCTAGTAGGTTTCTGTTGGAAAAAATTGGAAGATGGAGAATAATATTTAGTTTGAGGCGTGTCAAGGACACTGTCCTTAAGGATATTTCGCCCACATGATAATAGGTGAATTGAACTATGATTAAGCCCCAAAAGAACCACTTTCTTGTAGAGTTTTTATTGTAAAAGTGATAGCAAAATGCTCTTATTAGTGCTTTTCATGTTTTTCAGGTTACATACATTAGAAGAATGCTATGGAGTGGTTTTGTATCATTTATGTAAGAAAAAGAAGCCAATCACATCAAAGTCTCCGAGTGAACCATTTGAAATACACAAACGAGGCCTGGAGGTGAACTGCCGCGGTCCCAGCGTGGGCGCGGTAGGACCGCGGTGAGCTGTCAGAGGAGATTCAGAGAGGCCGTTTGGCCGCGGTCCCAGCGTGGGCGCGGTAGGACCGCGGCAGGCGACGGGAACTTAAGGGACTGAAGTGCAAATTCCGGAATTCTTAGCCCAAAACCCTATTTAAATACTAGAACTCGCCCAAATAAGGCATGTAATATTTTTTGAGAGTACTTTGGCAAGGAAAACAAGTGTGAGAGATCACCCAAAACATCATTAGTCTATTCTTCTTTATTTTCTTGCAATTTATGATTATGAATCTTTTAGTATTTGATTTTCCCATTGTCATGAGTAGCTAAAAACCTTAATCTAAGGTTTTGGTGGAACCCGTTGGGAATAACTTGGTTGTTTTATCAATATAATTAGATTTGGTAGTTAATCTCTAATTGTTCATCTATGTTTTGATTGTGGATTAGTTGAAAGGGCCCTCAATTATCCGTTCCTATTTATTATGTATCTTCTTGAGAGAGAGTGCATATTTAGGTGATTGTATGAACAACATCACTCCTAGAGTATAGACGAGAGTCATAACCGAGGGTTTAGGGGTTGGATTAGAGATAACGAAATCACGGGTGCAATCTAAGTGAACCGTATTGTGCAAGTAGCTAGCGTAGCTTGAGAAAGTGCGTCTAGTAGATTATTATAATTACTTGAGAAAGAATTATGATAGATGGAGAGTTCATGATTGT
Source organism: Nicotiana attenuata (assembly GCF_001879085.1). Classification (NCBI taxonomy): domain Eukaryota; kingdom Viridiplantae; phylum Streptophyta; class Magnoliopsida; order Solanales; family Solanaceae; genus Nicotiana; species Nicotiana attenuata. The sequence goes on along the minus strand of NW_017673895.1, from coordinate 42,525 downwards.
TAGAGATAGCTAAATCATAGTTATAGGACATATGCAACCAAGTAAAGTACCAACGGGGGAAACCATTGCCTTAGACTTTATTTCTACTGCTTACACATCAAGTTTAGTTAATTTTCAGCTGTTAATTACTTTCAATCTTTAGTTGTTAGAAAATCAACCATTGTGAATCAAAAAGTTTGGGAAAACAGATTGTGTGAATTTAGTAAATCTGACAGTAGTGATTGATAGGTTAGTTCCCTGTGGTTCGACTCTGGGCAGTAATACTCAGATTATATTTGCAACGCCCGCATAGTCTTTTGTGAGACTTAGTTGAGCGTGATCAAGCTGCCCAGCTATTTCCCTACTATTTTTGACTTTATACTTGTACTCAGTCATGTTATATATCACTGTTTTCATAACTCAGCCATGCTTACTCTATTTAAATACATTTAATGATATTTTTTTTTTAATGATAATTGGGCTGAGCATCATGTTTTATTGTTGCCCGAATGGCTTATGAGATTCTGACTAAGTAAGGCCGAGGGCCAGTGTTGTGAGGATACTTTTGGGTCGGGCTGCACGCCGCAGCAGTGATACACTAATTATGATTATGAGGCCGAGGGCCTGAGATTTTGTACGCCACGAGGTGGCTTGTTGATATGAGGCCGAGAGCCTATGTGATTATGCCACGAGATGGCTTGATATTGCGCTTGGGCCGTAAGGGGCCCCTCCCGGAGTCTGTACACCCC
>NW_017673895.1:0-37519 GCF_001879085.1 Nicotiana attenuata | reverse complement strand
CTCCACCGCGGTCCAAGCGTGACCGCGGTGAGACCGCGGTGGAAGAGGCTCTCTGAAGTTTTCCCACCGCGGTCCAAGCGTGGCCGCGGTGAAAGAGGCTCTCTGAAGTTTTCCCACCGCGGTCCAAGCGTGATCGCGGTAGGACCGCGGTGGTACATAAACGGGCCAGTCAGGTAAGTTACTGAATTTTTTTCTTTTCTTTTCTTTCTTCTAATTTCTTCCCCCCTTTTAATTACCCTTATCCAAACACCCAACCCCTTATTCCCCACTAAAACCCACGACCCAAACCCCTTTCTCTCCATATTCTCTCCACAATTTCCCTCTCTTCTTCTTCCTCCCCAAGCCCTAACCCCAATTTTTCACCAAAATTCTCCTTCTTCAACTCTCTCATCTCATCTACAAGGTAAGCTTTCTTCTATTCTCTTCTCTTTTCTTCAAATACTTAGTGTAAATTAGTTTCTTAACCCTAGATTTTGTTGTAATATATAAATTGTATCTTTTTCTTTGTTTTCTCTTTTTATTTGATTATTTTAGCCATGGTGGATGCTTAGATATTGGGTTTCGTGATGATTAACTTGTGGGGAGGGTTTTGTAATGTTTTTGAGACCTAACTATAATTTTTAGGGCGAAGTGTCGTGGTTGGGCCTATATGGCCGAAAATTTGGAATTGTTGTAATTCTTGGAGCACTTTGTGCTCATTGTAATTGGTTGTGGTGGTGGTGGTTGAAATATTTCACTGATGAAAGGTTGGGTATGGTATAGTAGGAGAGGTTGACATGTTGATGGGGGTGTGAAGTAATCGTAGTATGGGTTGGCTAATTGGGGCCACTTAGCAATAGGGTGTTTTGGCATTGTTGGCCAATGATAACTGTTTAGTGCCAGTGGGTGGCGAAGTCTGAGTAACCATTCGCATGGCCCAGTTTAGGATGTATTTGATAGTTGCCCTATCCTGTTGTAGGTATTATGGAACGAAAGAGGCACAAAGGTTCGGCTAGTACTTCCCAGGGACCCACATATGATGAAACTAGGTTCCAGTCTCCGGGGGCTGAGGATGCATTCCATGCGAAAGCCACAAAGACCTTCGTCTCGGAGATTGCTGTGGATAGGGCTGCCCTCCGCATGGAAAGCCTAGCCATGTATGAAGAGATATGGCGGAGGGAGATGGAATTTTTGTTTGAGGAGCCTGAAACAGTGAATCCAATGCTAGTCCGGGAATTCTATGCAAATTGCACGGAGCATTTTAGCCGGGAGGTAATTGTGCGTGGCAAGGTGGTGGATGCTTCCATTCCTAAGATTCGGCAGGTTTTGCAGTTGCCCCAATTCAGAGGTGATGTTGATCATTACCACGACGCTCAAGGGGTTAATTGGGATACCTTGATTGAAGCAATCTGCCAGAATGGCCAACCAACTTGGATGTAGGAAAACATCACCCTCCACTCCAAGTCCTTCACTCACGAGGCCAAGTGTTGGTTCAATATCATTTGCAGCCGCTTCCTGCCCACAAGCAACTCTACCAATGTCAACCACCTAAGGGCTCTACTGGTATGGTGCTTTGTCACAAAGCGTGACTTTGATGCGGCACGGCTCATTGGTGATGAAATGATCCTCCGATCCTCGCTGCAGTCTAAGGGGTTTTATTTGCCCTCATTGGTAACTAGATTGTGTCTGCTCAAGGGCGTTCCCACTCTGCCTACTGATGGCACATTGCCCTCAAGGATACCCTTCAGAACTTCTAGGATCAACGTGGGCAGAGATGCGCCCGCGACCATAGATATTGATGATAAGGAGGAATCCCAAGCACCAATGGCACCCTCCAGGAGGTCATATGACGGAGCTAGATCTTCCCGGCGTCACCACACTGGAGCCGAACTCTCTAGATCACAATCCACCCGGCCTATGCTACGTTCAGTGGAGGAGGAGCTCGAGGACCTTCGTACCTCGGTGGATGGCCTGCATGTGAGGATGGATGCTATGTCTCAGCGCCATGCCAGGTCTGAGAACCGCATGATGGCGTGGTTCCGTGCATTGGGACGAGCTTGTCATGTGGACCCCAGCACGGTCTCCGACTCCGAGTGATACTCAGGGAAGTCTTCTTACCCTACTGCTCTTTATTTTTGTATGACATGGGGACATGCCATGATTATAAGTGTGGGGTGGGAGACTTGTTGTTGTGATGTGTTGTATTGTACATATTAAACATGTTGTAATTTTATAACTGACTTGGCCCAACGACGGACACTTGTCGACGGGTCTCTTGAGGGTCAAAGTCGGTTGTTAAGGGGTTAAGGACTCTTCCTGAGGACGGACCACTTGGACAGTACTCTTGAGGGAGGTAGTCCATGTAGATATTTTTTTTTTAATTTTATTTATTTTATTTTATTTTCTTCTTTTAGGTAATGTAGTAATTCCCCCTTGGTTTTTCTATGACCACGGTTCTTTTCCAAGGGCTTTTTCTTGAACCGGGTTAGGTAGATTTTTTTTAGGACTCTGAAGACTCTCTTAGATTAGGAGGGGTAAGGGCAGAAATCCACCCTTTTGATGTATACACCTGCTAACAACTAAACGAACTTGAGAGTGCGACGTCTAGGCTCATGTGTAGACTCATAAATTGTGCCTTAATTGTGTACACCTTGTCTTGCTTGAATGCTCATGTGAGTGTGTTGACGAACTAGTTCGGAATGAGTTACTTGCCAAGTGTGTGTGAGAATTACCCACATTCTGTGCTTGCATGTGATACCTAGAACTTGCCCTGTGTGTTTGCAAAGCGAAATAGTAGTTTTGTTCAGTCTTTGAAGTGATATAGGCATTTCTTGTTGAGCCATATATACATATTTTACCCACCGAATTATTATGAATCTTAGTTAACCCTTTTGAGCCTGTAATCATGTTTCTTTGGCAACCACATTACAAGCCTTACCCATTTGTTTGAATTAACCATCTATTTGAACCTTTTCACCTCTCATGAGCACTTGAATGTTATGAACTTTGTAAAAGTCAAAGTGTGGGGTGGTTGGTTTGGCTTTTGAGTGGAACTAATTGAATAAGGAGAAAGGTGCAATGTTTTGAAAAAGGAAGAGCCACTTAGATTGTTAAAAAAAAATATCCTTGATAAGTGGTGGCTCTTGATGTAAGTGCTTAAAGTAGTATGGGGTAATATAAATTGATGTGAAGGTGGCGTTTGGTTTGACATAAGTATAAGGCTTAAATGTTAAAATGTATGTATTAAAGTGCTTAGGGAGGTGTAGTCACTCTTATATCTAAATGTATCCTACCTGTCCCGTAGCCTACATTACAACCAATTAAAGTCCTAATTGATCCAAGATTGAATGAACTCAATTAGTAGAGTATTATACTAAGGGCAAGCTTATGGTGTATCTGTGTGCATATGAATATTCTTTGCTGAGAGTGAGTGAATTCTTTCTATCTACAGTTCTTTGTGCTTGATTCTATACGTGTGGAACTTCTCTCAAATTAATAATGTGAGGGCCTGTGACTCAGGAAGAAATAGCAAGTCTTCACCTCTATTAGAGTAATTAGAGTGAGCATGTGTGAGGCATGGCATTAGAGTTTGCATCTGAGGTGTGACAGTTGCACTGCTTAGGTTATTCTTTCATAATGGCAGGTGTGACATAAATTGGGTAATTCGTTGAGCGATTAGGCATAGAAGTGTGATTTAAATTGCTCGAGGACGAGCAAAGCTTTAAGTGTGGGGTGCTGATAATAGGTGAATTGAACTATGATTAAGCCCCAAAAGAACCACTTTCTTGTAGAGTTTTTATTGTAAAGTGATAGCAAAATGCTCTTATTAGTGCTTTTCATGTTTTTCAGGTTACATACATTAGAAGAATGCTATGGAGTGGTTTTGTATCATTTATGGAAGAAAAAGAAGCCAACCGCATCAAAGTCGCCGAGTGAACCATTTGAAATACACAAACGAGGCCTGGAGGTGAACTGCCGCGGTCCCAGCATGGGCGCGGTAGGACCGTGGTGAGCTGTCAGAGGAGATTCAAAGAGGCCGTTTGGCCGCGGTCCCAGCGTGGGCGCGGTAGGACCGCGGCAGGCGACGGGAACTTAAGGGACTGAAGTGCAAATTCCGTAATTCTTAGCCCAAAACCCTATTTAAATACTAGAACTCGCCCAAATGAGGCATGTAATATTTTTAGAGAGTACTTTGGCAAGGAAAACAAGTGTGAGAGATCACCCAAAACATCATTAGTCTATTCTTCTTTATTTTCTTGCAATTTATGTTTATGAATCTTTTAGTGTTTGATTTCCCCATTGTCATGAGTAGCTAAAAACCTTAATCTAAGGTTTTGGTGGAACCCGTTGGGAATAACTTGGTTGTTTTATCAATATAATTAGATTTGGTTGTTAATCTCTAATTGTTCATCTATGTTTTGATTGTGGATTAGTTGAAAGGGCCCTCAATTATCCGTTCCTATTTATTATGTATCTTCTTGAGAGAGAGTGCATGTTTAGGTGATTGTATGAACAACATCACTCCCGGAGTATAGACGAGAGTCATAACCGAGGGTTTAGGGGTTGGATTAGAGATAACGAAACCCCGGATGCAATCTAAGTGAACCGTATTGTGCAAGTAGCTAGCGTAGCTTGAGAAAGTGCGTCTAGTAGATTATTATAATTACTTGAGAAAGAATTATGATAGATGGAGAGTTCATGATTGTTAGAGATAGCTAAATCATAGTTATAGGACATATACAACCAAGGAAAGTACCAACGGGGAAAACCATTGCCTTAGACTTTATTTCTACTGCTTACACATCAAGTTTAGTTAATTTTCAGTTGTTAATTACTTTCAATCTTTAGTTGTTATAAAATCAACCATTGTGAATCAAAAAGTTTGGGAAAATAGATTGTGTGAATTTAGTAAATCTGACAGTAGTGATTGATAGGTTAGTTCCCTGTGGTTCGACTCTGGGCAATAATACTCAGATTATATTTGCAACGCCCGCATAGTCTTTTGTGAGACTTAGTTGAGCGTGATCACCACACCGTGATAAATAATATTAGGCGTATCCCCCAGGATTCAACAAGCTCTTCTAATATAACTAGGAGCAGAAACAACAAAGTTTAACGAGAAGAAAACCCAGCACAAAGAATAGGGAAGAAAAGATTTTTTTAGCTTTTTTCACACTCCCCATGAACACAAGTTGATATGTTTATATATAAACCAAAGACATAAATCTGAACGTTGAGAATCATTAAGAATTCAATGCCATGAATTCAATAAGAAAACTGATGCATAAGAATTTGAAAACGTATCACTGTAAATAGGCAATGAAATGTATCACTGTAAATAGGCAATGAATTAAAGAAAAGAGGATATTGTTATAATTACTTCCTATTCAAGATTAAAGGAAATTATTATCACTTTAATATTTGCAAATGGTCAAGACATCTGGTCAGTTTTAACAGTACAAAAAAAATAACTGATTGCAATACCCATTCAATGTTAATAAACATTGAGTTATAAAAAATATTAAAATACTCATTCTTTTTGAGTTATTAAAAATATTGTATTTTTTAACAATCCCCCGCATAGCTCAAAAAGAATATCATAATGAAGAAAAATTTCGTTGGGTTTTCACAAATGAGCATAATGCGTCGAATCTGGTGTCTCTTGGACTATGAACCAGACCTAGATAAAATAAGATTAAACTTACAGAACAATTGGTGAAGTTCAAAACTTCTATGAACCAAAAATTCTTTTGTAAGTTTAGTGTCTTGTCAATCACATTATATCCGCACACACTTTGTTGTTTATCGCGGTTTTGCGCTAATAGGCCATGCGCGCGCCTGGTTTTCATGAGTGCTCTAAAAAAAAATTTGCCCTAAATTTCATAGGAGCGGCCCCACTCTACACTCATATAGGTCCACTCATCAAGTGTATTCTGCAGCACAATACACCACCTATAAAAGGCTATGGATTATTAGATTAAGAGTTTAATAACTCAACCTCTCATTCCTTGCAGTCTTCCACTATATACACACATACACCATAGGAAGGGATATAATTTAATAGTGCACATTTGATCAACTAATGACTTGTTATTACCCATTTTCTTATAAGGAATTCTACTTTGTAAATGACAAGCAGATAAAATGGCTTCACCCCAAAGATTATCCGGAGCACCAGAACTAACAAGCATGCTATTCATCATTTCCTTTAAAGTCCTATTTTTTCTTTCCGCTACACCATTTGATTGTGGAGAATATGGCGGAGTTATCTCGTGAATTATGCCTTCTTTCTCACAATAATCATTCAACAAAATAAATTCACCACCTCTATCGGATCTAACTCTTTTGATTTTCTTATCTAATTGATTTTCTACTTCAGATTTATAAATTAAAAACTTATCAAAAGCTTCATCTTTATTTCTCAACAAATAAACTTTTGTATATGTGACGACCCAAAGGGTCATCACCTGTATTCCTACCCACTCTGTATTTCTGAGGCCGTAAAAACCTCACTTGGGGGTTGCCTCGAATTTGTGTGCGCAGTCTGGGCGTGTTGCCGGAACGTTTAAATATGAATTTGTGAGAAAGATAATAAAATTTTGATGTTTTAATTGATTAAGTTTGACTTCGGTCAACGTTTTGGGCAAACGGACCCGGACTCGTGATTCGACAGTCCCAGAGGGTCCGTAGGAAAATATGAGACTTGGGGGTGTGCCCGGAATCAAATTCCGAGGTCCCGAGTCCGAGGAATGAATTTTTACGTGAAATTGTTTTCTGAAAATAATTAAAGAAATTGGAAAGTGATATTTGTTTAGAAGACTGTGGTATCGGGCTCGTATTTTGGTTCTGACGCCCGGTACAAGTCTTATATGTGGTCTAAACAATTGCTGTAAAGTTTGGTTAAATTTGGACGTCATTTGACGTGTTGTGAGCTAGAAAATATAAACTTGATGTTCTATGGAAATTGGAAGGGAATCATGGGTATTGAGGCCCAATTTGATGATTCATGATGTTGATTGGGTGATTTGATAGCACAGATGAGTCCGTAGTATGTTTATGAGTTCATTTGCATGTTCGATTTAGAGCCCCGAGGGCTCGGGTGAGTTTTGAGTGGGTCCTGGAAGGTCTTAGGCTTAGAAACATTCTGAAGTTGCAGGTTCAGGGGTTGCAGGCCCCCAGCGCGCCCGTAGTCAATTCCGCGCGGTCAGCGCTGGAAGCTGCGCGGCCGCGGTACATTTCTGTGCGGTCCGCGTGGCTTGGGTTCAGAGGGCCAAGGGGTAAGTCGACCAGCGCGGCCGCCCACCAAATCAGTGCGGTCCGCGCTGGGAGATTCAGAGAGTCACCTTTTCTTCCGTTCCTCGGCGCGGCCGCGGTGCAATTTTGTGCGGTCCGCGCTGAGCCTTCAGTAAGGTATAACAGGTCGGGATTTTCAGTCATTTCTCACTTTTTCAAAACCCAAAACACAAGGGGCGATTTTCCAAACGATTCTTCTTCTTCAAAACGATTGGTAAGTGATTTCTGACTGATTTTCTCTACTCCTTAACGTCTTTACACATGATTTCTACTTCAAAAACAAAGATTTCAATGGGAAATTTGGGAATTTAGGGTAGAGCTAGGTTTTCTAAAATTGGGGGTTTTGGACTTCAATTCGAAGTCCGATTCCAAAATAACTTATATATTTGAGTTCATGGGGAAATGGGTAACCGGGTTTTGGTTCGAACCTCGGGTTTTGACCATGTGGGCCCGGGGGTGTTTTTGACCTTTCGGGGTAAAGTAATGAAAAAATTTTTATTAATCATTGGGTTTGATTTGTTTAGCACACATTGTTAACATAAAGTCCTTATTGCATAGATTTGGTTGAGTTGGAGCCGGATTTGAGAGGGAAAGCAATTGTTGAGGATTGAGTTGTCTGTTGACGTTTGAGGTAAGTGTTTGGTCTAACCCTAGCTTGAGGGAATAGGAGTAGAGTCTTACTTGCTAATTGCTATTTGTCGAGTACGGTGTATAGGCGTGGTGACGAGTATCTATACACTGGTGTCGAGCATGATCGTGAGTCCTGAATTGCTATATTATCGAATTCTTAATTATTGNATAAAATATAGAAGAGAGAAGAATAGTAAAAAAAGTTTGGGGGAAAAAATGGGGGAATGGTTGGAGTAAGTTGTCCCCACAATGGGGATTTCCCCATTTTGGGGACAAAAAATGGGGGCAAGGTTGGAGTTGCTCTTAGAAAACTATATTTAGGCATTGGGTTTGATTTGTTTAGCTTATATTAATGTTGTAAAGTCGTTATTTCATAGATTTGATTGAGTTGGAGCCGAACTCGAGAGGGAAAGCGGTCGTTGTGGATTGATTTAGCCGTGAAAGTTGAGGTAAGTGTTTGGTCTAACTTTGGCTTAAGGGAATAGGAGTAGAGTCTTATTTGCTAATTGCTATTTGTCGAGTACGGTGTATAGGCATGGTGACGAGTATCTATACACTGGTGCCGAGCATGACCGTGAGTCCTGAATTGCTAAATTATCGAATTCTTAATTATTGTTTATGAGGACTTGGTTGGAAATCTTTAACACTGAGCCAGTAATTGATGAGACTGAGTATTGATTTAATTGTGTTAAGTAGAAATTGAGTAAGTTTGGTTATAGTTGTATCTCCCTTGCCGGGATAGTTATTATATTATCTTGTTCCCTTGCCGGGATAGTTTATTATAACATCTTGCTCCCTTGCCGGGATTATTATGACTATTGTATTGAAAGAAATATATCGTGTATTGTGCTGATGAAATGGGAGCGAGTGGTACGCCTACCACGTGATATTATGAAATGGGAGCGAGTGGTATGCCTACCACGTGATATTATGAAATGGGATCGAGTGGTACGCCTACCACGTGATATTATGAAATGGGATCGAGTGGTACGCCTACCATGTGATATGAGGAAATGGGATCGTGTTGCACGCCTGCGACGAGAGGAAATTGAAACAAGTGAAAGCGGTTTGTTTTCCCTTATTCTGTGTTAGAAGAGATCAGATGTAGTTTCTTTTGTTATCCCTGATATTCTGTTTTATCTGCTACCCCATAAGTATGTTCCCCCTCCCAGCTTTAATTGTTTACTTTCCGCTATTACTCTGTTGTACTTGTATATATATTTATCTGCACAGGTTTATCTGGTAGTCTGGTCTAGCCTCGTCACTACTTCGCCGGGGTTAGGCTAGGCACTTACCAGCACATGTGGTCGGTTGTGCTGATGCTACACTCTGTGCATCTTTTTGCACAGATCCAGGTGTTGGAGCAGCATTTGAGTAGCAGTAGCATTTCTGGGAGCGAGCTTTCAGTCCAGGGACATTCGAGGTAGCCTTGCTGACGTCCGCAGGCCCGGAGTCCCTTTCTACCTTATTCAGTTTGTTATCATTTGTACCGAAGCAGACAGTGTTATGTTTCATTCAAACCTTGTATTTAGTATTCTCTAGACGTTCGTGAGTATTGTGACACCAGTCTTGGGTAGAGGATTTTGGTAAACTTCCGCATTTCCTTCAGTTAATTATATTTGAGACTTCCGCTTTATCATATTATGCTTTGTTTTTATTAAATGGACGATAATTGCTAAAAGAAGTAAATTCAGTTGGCTTGCCTAGCTCCTATCAGTAGGCGCCATCACGACTCCCGAGGGTGGGAAATCCGGGTCGTGACAAGTTGGTATCAGAGCTTTAGGTTACATAGGTCTCACAACTCACGGGCAAACTCGGTAGAGTCTGAGGGATCGGTACGGAGACGTCTGTATTTATCCCCCAGAGGCTACAGAGTTAGGAAAGTTTCACATTTGTTCCTTCTTGTCGTGCGGTTCTATTTCTCAAGTACCGATTGAATTTCTACTCTGTTCTTCCGCAGATGGCGAGAACACGCGCTTTTTCATCTAACGCTCAGCAGTCCGAGTCCCCAGCAGCAGCTCCGGTGGCGGAGCCTCAGGTTGATTTGGAGGAGGAGGTTCCCGCCCTAGCAGTTTCGGTGGGCCCAGCTCAGGTCCCAGAGGGGTTCATTGCCATCCCAGTTCTTCAGGATGCTCTAGTCCGATTGGTAGGCTTCGTGGAGAGCGTCATTCGAGCGGGTTTGCTTCCAGTAGTTCTGCCAGCGGTGGTAGGTCAGCCGGGCACAGTGGCTCAGGCCGGGAGTGAGATCACTTTTCAAGAGGTGGTCGATGTGGGCCGTAGAGTTGAGAGGGTTTTGCCACAGGGAGGTGGTCATGGGTCGGATAAGAGGCCACGTCATGCAGGCAGATTCAGTGGTACCTCATCTGGAGGTAGAGGTTCTTATGGTAGAGGCCATCCTCCTAGGCCCTTTCAGTCAGCTCCCCAGGTCGCTCATGGTACTTCAGGTGGTCATTTAGGTCGACAGGGTCAGCCTCAGTTTCCTCAGCTGCAGCGCTTGTGTAGATGTTATGAGTGTGGTGAGTATGGTCACAACAGGAGGGTTTTCCCGAGGTTGAGGGGTGCTCAGCCGCAGCAGACGAGGTCTTGCCATGCTTGTGGTGATCCGAGGCATATTGTTAGATTTTGCCCTCGAGCTTTGAGCAGCTCTCAGCATTAGAGTTCTCGTACGGGGATTCAGGCACCAGAGTTTCCTCAGCCTGCCCAGCCAGTAAGAGGCGGTGGCAGAGGTGTTAGAGGTGGAGGTAGAGGTCATAGAGGTGGAGTTCAGGTCGCTAGAGGTAGAGGCCAGCCTGCAGCCGATCATCCCAGAGATATGGTTCAGGGAGGTGGGGCCTAGCCCCGGTGTTATGCTCTTCCAGGCAGGCCAAAGGCTGAGTCTTCAGATGCAGTCATTACAGGTACTATTCTGGTCTGTGATAGGAATGCTTCAGTGCTATTTGACCCTGGGTCTACGTATTCGTATGTGTCGTCCTATTTTGCACCCTACCTGGTTATGCCTAGTGATGCTTTGGGTATTCCTGTTTATGAATCTACACTGGTGGGTGATTCTATAGTGGTCGCCAAGTTCATCGTTCCTGTGTGGTAGTGTTTGAGGGTCTTGAGACCCGTGTTGATTTATTGCTCTTAGACATGGTTGATTTTGACGTTATATTAGGGATGGATTGGTTGTCCCCATATCATGCTATCTTAGATTATCGCGCCAAGACCGTGACCTTGGCTTTACCATATTTGCCCCGTTTGGAGTGGCGAGGGACCCCAGGTCATGCCACTCACAGTGTTATCTCATATGTGAAGGCTCGACGCATGGTCGAGAAGGGATGTTTAGCTTATCTGGCGTATGTTTGCGATTCCAGCGCAGAGGTCCCTTCTATTGATTCTGTTCCTGTTGTTCGGGAGTTCCCCGAGGTTTTCCCTTTAGACCTGTCGGGTACGCCGCCCGACAGGGATATCGATTTTTATATTGATCTGGCCCCGGGCACGCAGCCCGTTTCTATCCCGCCGTATCGCATGGCCCCGCCAGAGTTGAAGGAGTTAAAAGAACAGTTGCAGGATTTACTTGAGAATGGTTTCATTAGACCCAGTGTCTCACCTTGGGGTGCGCCGGTATTATTTGTTAAGAAGAAGGATGGGTCAAAGAGGATGTGTATTGATTACCGGCAATTGAAAAAGGTAACGGTCAAGAATAAGTATCCACTGCCGAGGATTGATGATTTGTTCGACCAGCTTCAGGGTGCCAGGGTATTCTCCAAGATTGACTTGAGATCTGGCTACCATCAGTTGAGGATTAGGGCATCTGATGTCCCTAAGACAGCATTCCTCACTCGGTACGGGCATTATGAGTTCCTGGTCATGTCGTTTGGGTTGACCAATGCCCCAGCAGCATTCATGGAGTTGATGAACCGAGTGTTCAGGCCATATTTGGACATGTTCGTGATAGTCTTCATTGACGATATTTTGGTGTACTCCCGCAGCCAGGAGGAGCACGAGCAGCACCTTAGAGTGGTTCTTCAGGCTCTGAGGGATAGTCAGTTATATGCCAAGTTCTCCAAGTGCGAGTTCTGGCTGAGTTCAGTTGCATTTCTGGGTCACGTTGTATCAGCTGAGGGTATTCAGGTGGACCCGAAGAAGATTGAGACAGTCAAGAACTGGCCTAGACCAGCATTAGCTATAGAGATTCGGAGTTTCTTGGGATTGGCAGGTTACTATCGTCGGTTCGAGGAGGTGGTTGGAGTTATTGAGAGGTTATGTTGTTACCATTTTATATCACCCGGGGAGAGCCAATGTGGTGGCCGATGCATTGAGTAGGAAGTCCGCCAGCATGGGTAGTCTTGCTTATATTCCGGTCAGCCAGAGACCGCTTGCTTTGGATATTCAGGCATTGGCCAATCGATTTGTGAGGTTGGACATTTCTGAGCCCAGTAGAGTGTTAGCTTGCACGGTTGCTCGTTCTTCATTATTGGAGCGTATCCGTGATCGGCAGTTTGATGATCCCCATTTGTGTGTCCTGAGAGACACGGTGCAGCGTGGAGGTGCCAAGCAGGTTACCTTAGATGATAATGGTGTTTTGAGATTGCAAGAGCGAGTTTGTGTGCCCAATGTTGATGGCTTCGAGAGTTGATCTTAGCGGAGGCCCATAGTTCTCGGTATTCTATTCACCCGGGCGCCGCGAAGATGTACCAGGATTTGCGGCAGCATTATTGGTGGCGTAGGATGAAGAAGGATATTGTTGCATATGTAGCTCGTTGTTTGAATTGTCAGCAGGTTAAGTACAAGCATCAGAGGCCTGGTGGTTTACATCAGAGGATTGAGCTTCCCGAGTGGAAATGGGAGCGGATTACCATGGACTTTGTATGATGGTGTAATTATATTTCTTTCCATCCCTTATCTATGACTGGTTTCTTTTTCCAAAAATAAAAATAAAATAAATAAATACAAAAATTCTGCTCATCCAAACAAACTGACTGCACTACCATTTCTATCTCTAGCTAAAAATTTTTAATTTTTTTTTCAAAACTAATACTCGGTAACTCTTAATAAGACAACAATCTGATATCCAAAAACGTAAATCAACCATTAAACGAGAATCTCAAATTACTCAAAGGCTCTCCTAGAAGATAGCATTAGCAGCAATTGCAATCCTAGGCCACAGATCAGCACACTCTTTCCCAATTGGCCCTGTAATTGCAGATCCTTTCATTTCGCCCTTGGGATTCACAATTATACCAGCATTATCTTCGAAGTACATGTTTCCAATTCCATCACAGCATGGAGAGGTTATCGATTTCGTACAAATTTTAATGCAAAATTAAATATCTACGACAACATATATACTAAAAATAAATTTCATACAATAGTATAGAACTTATCTACAATTTTATGCATCATTTCTATCCAGATAAATATAATTACAACATCATACAACTTAATTACAATTTTCGTATAAATTTTATACAATATGTCTTTTGTATATGATTTGTATATATTTTGTGGTGTATCGTGTGTGCATCATCTTCTCTAAATTCCAATTAAAACTTTCTCCCTTAATACAATTTCGATACATATCAACAACTTTATGTAAAAAGGGAGTATTAATAACTTAAATACAAATTTTATACAGCGATTCATACATTATACAACTATTTTTTAACTTTCATACAACTTTCAAATAAAAAATATATATAACTACAACAGAATATAATTTACATATAATTATAATACGACTTTCCTACAATTTCGTAAGTATATTGTATGTCATGTGTTCTTCTTCTTCGAGTTTGAATCTGAAATTCAGCCAAAATCAAGTCTAATTTTCACCAAACACCCTCAAAATTGAGATATAAACTCCAAACAATATTCCCTATTATTTGCAACACCCAATCCAAACAAATAATGGTGTTCGAAAATCCAAATTCGAATTCAAAGCTTGAAAGCTTTTTAATGGTTGTCAATAGTGGAGAGTCAAACACCTTCAAAATATATTGATTGACAATTTTAATTTGAACACCAATTGTGCAACATGGAAAGAAATTTCTAAGTTAAAACTCTATAGCAAAATGATTTAAATCCATTGATGAATTCCATCAAATAATATATACAACATGAAAGGATAAAAAGCAGAGAACATCATAGGAAGAAAAATTGGGTAAAGAACAGAGAATGAGAGATAGAGAGACAGAGAGAGAGCGCAGGAGAGAGAACAAGGATGTGAAATAAATATTTCCCTATTCAATTTCTAATATAAAGGAATACTCATTAATACTAATTGTATATAATTGGTAATTGTATATGACCATATAATTAAGTTAAAACTTGATTAGGAATGTTAATAAAGTTTCATATATAGTATAGGAAAGTAAAAATTCCGTCAAAAAATCAATAGTGATGCCGAAGTGTCCTATTTGTGCAAAGCACCCGGAGCTGCACCAGTGCAGGCAACTAGAGTAAAAATTGCTTGTAGTAGCCATTAATTAAGGGAGTCTTTAATTTTTATCCACTAATTATAATGCTCAGCAAAAATAGCCACTACTAATAGGAAAAAGAGAGTTTTACCCTTTCTTCTATTCTTATATTCCCAAACCCTTGTTTTATTCATTCAGAAGAGGGAAAATTTGAGAGAGAGCGAATATTTCAGGGCTTTCGTGTGTTCTCAGCATCTGTATCATCCTCGCATGCAAACGAGCTGCAGTTAATCTTTCTCCTTCTTCATCTTCGTAGTTAATCTTCTCTGCATCGAACTATTGACTGGTAATTTTTTTTTCTTTTGCATTTTTGTTTTTGTATATGTGTAATCGCGATCAATGTTGTGTCAAGTATGTGTGAAATTTCAAAAATAATCATTATAAGTTGATTCAGTGTCTGTGTTGAAATATGAAATGTGTTTGTTGTTATCGCGTATTTTTGTGACGCTATTTTTCAGAACTTTTTGGTATTGAAATGTGAAATGTGTTTGATTATGTAAGGACATTTCATAAAAATAGTCGTAGGAATTCATAAGCTAACTGTGTTTATTAATTTTTAGTTAATTGTGTTCATAAAGATAAGGACCAAACGACATTAACTTTTGAACTTGGAACTCAAAGTTAAGGACTGAGTGTCCTTAACTTTTTAACTTGAAACTTGAAGTTAAGGACCAAGTGTCCTTAACTTTGGAACTTGAAAGTTGAAGTTAAGGACCTAGTGTCCTAACTTTTGAACTTGAAAGGATAAGTTAAGGACTGCCTATTCTTACCTCTTTAACTTGTAATTCTAAGTTAAGGACCAAGTGTTCTTAACTTTTGAACTTGTACGTCAAAGTTCAGGACTAAGTGTCCTTAACTTTTGAACTTGGAATTCAAAGTTAAGGACCATGTGTCCATTAGTTTTGAACTTGAAACTTGAAGTTCAAGACCAAGTGTCCTTAACTTTTCAACATGAAACTATAAGTTAAGGACTTCCTGTCCTTAACTTTTTAACTTGAAACTTGAAGTTAAGGACCAAGTGTCCTTAACTTTTGAACTCCAAATTTGAAGTTCAGGACCTATTGTCCTTAACTTTTTAACCTGAAACTTTAAGTTAAGGACTGCTTGTCTTTAACTTTTTTACTTGAAACTTGAAGTTAAGGACCAAGTCCCTCCAATTAAATGTAAGTCCTAATCTTTATTTTCTTTTTTCTTCTTTGTAGTGTGATAATGGAAGGAGATCGTATGTTTGAGTTTGATGTTTGGCATAATTTTCTGGTCTATTGGAAAGGAGATTTACAGTAAAAGAAAACAATCAAAAGTTTTTTGTCAAACAGGCAGTGGAAAAAGTTGAGGGATGGTATTTTCGGAAACTTTTTCCGATTACAAAGTGTGAAGTTCTGTGGTAAACTTATTCACTGTGTATTGCTTTCAGAAATTGTAAATAATGACCCTGATTCGATGACATTCAAGGTTTTTAATCGTGAAATTAAGTTTACACGTGACACATTTATATAATTACTGGTTTGAAGTGTTATTCCTCATCAGACGTCAAAGGTTTACATGAAAAAGAGAATAGGCTTTCAAAAGTCTATTTCCCCGGAAAGGATAGAGTTGAGTTGGGTGATTTGTTTAATTTTATTACTAGTCACCCTCATGGTACAGCTGCATCATTTGTAGGCAGCGATGATGATGCTGTGAAGTTGGCAACAATTTATTTTGTTGAATCTGTTTTGATGGGCAAGCGGAAGAATAGGAATGTGTCCGATCAGATAATGAAAATTGTAGACGATGATGAACTCTGCTCTTCTTTCAACTGGAGCTCTCTTTCTTATGAAACTTTATTAAAATCATTGAAGAGTTGTTTAAAGCCGAATGAGAATGAGAATGAGAACGAGAAAGACAAAGATAAAGACAAGGATAGTTACACTATACTTGGCTTCCCTTTTGCCTTTTGTGTTTGGATTATGGAAGTAATTCCTATTTTCCAGGAAAAATAATTTGTGAACTTCCAAGAATCAAGTTATCCTCAAATGTTGTGTTATTCGGAAATAAAATCTCCACAGTATGATTCTCTGTGTAAAAAATACTTCCATAATGAAAATATAAGTTAATCTAATTACTAGCTATTATTTTTGTTTATTTGTTTTAGTTCTGAAAACGTATGTTTATTTTTTATCATATTATAGTTGTATAAGTTGGTCAAGGTGTCACCATTTATTCCTATTCAAGAAGATACAGAGCCTCTTAGTGTGGAAGAGCCAATTTCTCAAGATCAAAGCTCAATACCTTCTTCCACACAATTTGATGAAGCCATGCTTAAGGAAATTGTTAAAGTAGGTTTCTGCTTTTGAATAGCATTAGTTTTTTATTTGATTATTTTTTGCTTATGAGACTTTTTTGTTTTTATGTTTTTTGATTCAGAGATTATCAGAGAGTTTTAAGAAGGAACTGCAAGCTGAAGTTACAAGAATAAATCAGAAAATAGCTGTATCAGAAAAAAGATTGAGAATGAAATCATGATAATATCATTAATTTCAGTTAGTCTAAGTTCAGGACTTTGTGTCCTTAACTTTTGAACTTAAAACTATAAGTTAAGGACTGCCTGTCCTTAACTTTTGAACTTAATAGTTGAAGTTTAGGACCAAGTGTCCTTATGTTTTAACTTAAAACAATAAGCTAAGGACTGCCTGTCCTTAACTTTTGAACTTAAAACTTGAATTTTAGGACCAAGTGTCCTTAACTTTTGAACTTACAACTTGAAGTGTAGGACCAAGTGTCCTGAACTTTTGAGCTTGAAACTTGAAGTGCAGGACCAAGTATCCTTAACTTTTCAATTTGAAAGTTGAAGTTCAGGACCAAGTGTCCTTAACTTTTTAACTTGGAATTCAAAGTTAAGGACTGCATGTCCTTAACTTTTGAACTTGTTACTCTAAGTTAAGGACTGCCTGTCCTTAACTTCTTTATTGTAACTTGAAGTTTAGGACTACTTGTCCTTAACTTCTAACTTAGTTTTTTTCTCAGGATTTAAAGAAAACTCTAGGATCAAAGCTTGATACTTTGTTGAAGATTTATGTGAAACCTGCTGAAAGGAACATAGAGAGAGAATCTAGTGTTCCAATTACTAAAGATGGAGTTGATGATCATTGTCATGGTACAGAGCCTACTGTTACAATTAACAAAGATGCAGGTGGTGATGAACATGATGATATGGATGTGCATGCAGAAGTTCAGTATTAAAGCAATTTTAGAGATGCACATCTAGATGATGAAACTGAGAACGTCACTGATATTGGGAAAGGTTAGATATAGATTTTGAATTTTTTTTCATTGAAATTTATATTCAATAGCGTAATACATATAAACTTTTTTGTGATTACAAATATTTGTAGAATCTATTGATGGAGTGGAAGTTCAAGATGTAGGAGAATGTCAAGACCAGGAAAATTCAAAAGAGACAGGAGTAACAGAAAAATTTTGTAAATGTGGATTGCAATCTCAGGAGGAATTAGAAAGTCCATTGGGAGCAAGTGTCAGTGAGATTGTATGCAAATGCTTAGAAGGAACATATGATCTGTCTATACCTCTGTCATATAAAGAGAAATTTGGAGTTCAAACTTGTGCCAATCAAGGTTAGATAAAATTTTCATTATATATTGAATGTTAGTTTTAGTGAATTATTAGAATGGGTATTAATTGCAAATGTTATAGAATCTTTTGAAGCTGCAAGGGAAGAAGCTGGAGTGGAGTATCAAGAGAAAAGTGGAGTACAATCTCAAGACGTAGAAAGTACCGAAGGAACAAGCAGAAGTGAGATTGTTTCCAAATGCATAGATGGAACATGTGATCTCTGTACCTCCCTCTCTTACTCTCACGACCCTAAACCCAGACCCGATCGTGATGGCGCCTCTTGTGAAGACAAGGCAGCCGACACATTTTCAATCCAGTTTTTAAACAATTAAACAATAAACATTACGTCTAAAACATGATATAAACTCAGAAGTAACAATGACAATACAAAACAATTCGCGAAATACAACCCAACTCAGCCCGATACCGGGGTGTCACTAGTCATGAGCATTTACTAAGGTCTAAATACAACTGACGAAGTCTGAAATATACCAAGTACAGACTAATAGAATAAAGAGGGAGAAAAGCAGTGCTACGAAACACTGGTAGCTACCTTGCTAAACTCCGATGACTCTGCCTCCGATCAACTAATACCCGCTACCGGGTTCAGAAAATACCTGAATCTGCACACAAGGTGCAGGGAGTAAAGTGAGTACTCCGACTTAGTGAGTAATAATCATAAATAAATACTGAGTGATAAGAAATCACGCAAAGTGCATCAACATGCTGTACAGAAGTAGTACAAAACCATTTCGAAAATAATGAAGCTGTGAAATATCTTAAAGCATCTTAGCTCAGTTTAAAACTTCTTCAAAAATGGCTTTCCAACAGTTAAGCAATTTAATGCAAAACAACTAGAACAGATAAGAATAGAGAATCCGCCCCTCGGGCACAGTTACACATCTAACAGGTAAATGACAGGTAATTAAACAGATAAACACATAAGGTTCACCCCTCGGGCACAATGTCAACAATCCGCCCCTCGGGCAATATCTCAGAACAGTACCAGCCCCTCGGGCAATCACGAAGAACAATACCACCCCCTCGGGCTATAACTCACATCACAATGGGTACCCGCGCTCACTGGGGGTGTGCAGACTTCTGGAGGGGCCCCTTATGGCCCAAGCGCAATATCAAGCCATCTCGTGGCATCATAAACAGGTCCTCGACCTCATATCAATATCAAGCCACCTCGTGGCGTACAAATCTCAGGCCCTCGGCCTCATAATCAAAATCAGTGTATCATCGCCTCGGCGTGCATCCCGACCCAAAATATATCCTCACAACACATGCCCTCGGCCTTATTCAGTCAAAAATCACATACGCCTCTCGGGCAACAGTAAAACAGTGTTTCTCAGCCCAAAACATCCTTTAAATATCATTTGAGTATTAAAATTGAGTGAACATGGCTGAGTTTTGAAAATAGTGGAAATAACATGACTGAGTTCAAGTATAAAGTCAAAATAGTAAGGAAATATCAACAACAATCCCCGAAGGGTTCAAATAATTGGCACGGAGCCAAAATATGGCATTCAGTTCAAATAATGATGATAGCAAATAGATTTCAATCAAATACGCGGTAAAATCATCAATCAGGACGGACCAAGTCACAATCCCCAATAGTGCACGACCACACGCTCGTCATCAAGCGTGTGCCTCACCTCAATATAGCACTACGATGTGCAAATCCGGGGTTTCAAACCCTCAGAACATCATTTATAGCCATTACTCACCTTGATCCGGTCCGAACTCTAGCCCGCGATGCCCTTGCCCGCACGAATCGACCTCCGGATGCTCCAAATCTAGCCACAATCAGTACATAATCATTAAAATATGCCAAGGGAACGAAGCCCACTCGAAAATATCCAATTCACATCAAAAATCCCGAATTTGATCAAACCCGGCTCCCGGGCCCACGTCTCGAAATCTGATAAAATTAACATCAATGGAATCCTTATCCTCTCACGAGTTCATACATATAAAATTTACCAAAATCAGACCTCGTATGGTCACACAAATTCTAAAAATTCACTCTCCAATATCAAGCCCTAATTTCCCAACTCTTCCTCTAATTTCCCACAAATTTTCATGATTAAACAATGAAATAATCTCCATAAACACAATGTATAAAGCCCAAGTAGCTTACCTCTGTGGATTCACTTGATCCCCTCTTGAAATCACAGCTTGGAGCTCCAAAATCGCACCAAAATGGTGAACAAATGATTGAAAATCGCGAAGGGGCATTTTTATACATTCTGCCCAGCATTTCCGCACCTGCGATCCCATAAGCGCATCTGCGCTTCCGCTTCTGCGGATTTCACTTACCAGCCAAAACTCGCATCTGCGACCATATTTCCGCATCTGTGACATCGCAAATGCGGTCTCCTTACCGCTTCTACGGTCTCAGCTCACCTGACAATTTTCGTTTCTGCAGCCAACTCTCCGCTTATGCGGCGCCGCACCTGCGGTACCCAATCCGCAGGTGCAAAAATACCAGAAACAACAAATTTCAGCTGCTGCAACAAAATTCCAACTTCTCCGTTGACCACCCGAAATCACCCCGAGGCCCCCGGGACGTCAACCAAAAGCACAAACATAACCCAATAAATTATTCAAATTTTTTCCAATCTTCCAAACACCTCAAACAACCTCGAATCATACAAAACACTTCGGATTCAAGCCAAACTTTCTAAAATCTTTCGAATTCCGCTTTTGATCAAAAACCCAACCAAACCACGTCCGAATAACCTGAAATTTTGCACACACATCCCAAATGCCACAACGGAACTACTGCAACTTCCGGAATTCCTTCCGACCTCTATATCAAAATCTCACCTAATAACCGAAAAATGCCGAAATCTCAATTTCGCCAATTCAAGTCTAAATCTTCCACGAACTTCCAAAATGCATTCCGATCACGCTCCCAAGTCTCAAATCATCTAACGGAGCTAACCCAATCATAAAAGTTCCAATCCGAAATCATATACAAACAAGTCAAATTTTGGTCAAACCTTTCAAATTTCAAGCTTCAAACTGAGAACTGTTCTTCCAAATTCATTCTGATTACCCTGAAACCCAAAACCAACGATCTACATAAGTCATAATACGCTACACGGGACAAGTCATGCCTGAAAATTGGCGAGCAAAGTGCCAAAAGCTCAAAATGACCGGTCGGGTTGTTACATCCTCCCCCACTTAAACATATGTTCGTCCTCGAACGTGCTCAGAGTTGTTCCAAAAGCCGACCAATTGCTGAATAACCTTACCATGCACATACCCGGGGGTGATCCCACGTCACCCTATCTCATATAGGTCCGATAACACATTGTAACTGAAATTTCACAATCTAATCTAGCCCATAAACCTTAGAACCACATTTCCGCTTCTGATATCATCTACAAGATTAGAATCTCACATTTATACTATGAATAAGCCCGAACAAGCTGTAATAACCCATACCTGCAACCTCAGGTGCAATTACATGACATACCACATAACTCAAACACTTGTAGCGATAACTTTTAATCACAGCAGTTGCTCAAAACATCCGAATTTTGATAATAAGCATTTTATCAAATAAAGCCTCATTCCAACACTTCCGTACACTGCCAATGATAAATGAAACACATAGGAAGTCATAAACACTCCTCAGATCAACCATTCATGAAGCCACTTCTCCTTTAGCAAGAACCATAAGCCGAACATCGATATTATCCCTCCAACATGCTGAAACCGAATCCGTTTGTATTCATTCTAGATCCCAACGATCTCATCTAATCCAACACAACTACTCTAGTGACATGACATATCAATACCATCAAAAGCCACAACTCGTGTAATCCGCACACCAATAAGCAACGGTCCGAACGTACTCAAATCATGAAAGAGGACTCAAATGAGAGAGTTGTACCACAAGCTCACTAGTACCACCTCAACACAATGCTGAAAACCCATCACACGTCGCAGAACCAGAACATGCGAATCTAACCCAAAGGGTCATACCTCCACGTAACTTCGCTGCAATGCGCGACCCTATCCAAACACTGGTCCGCATGAAACACCTCAAGTCACTATGCTCAAAATCGACAACCACGCGCAATTTGATGTCTGGAACCAAAGCAAATCATCATACCCACAGTGAAGCAAATAACATACACCACACAAACCCGAAAGGACATAACCGATACGCCATTCACCGAGCAACACCCAATTACTCTCCCTGCCCGACTTCCATTATGAAACCCCAATAGAACCGCACCATATGTGCCTATAACCAACAAATCATAATGTCTCGCAACACATAAAGGTAACTCATAGATCTCCCCAGATTACTGATAAGCTCAATAACAACCGAATCAACACATCCCTTAACATTACAACTCGAAGCCAACCAAGTCGACTCAAGTTAGAACACACATCCACATTGGCCTGCCAACAGACCCCTTATCAAGGAAACCCTAGAACTGCTCCTTCAACTCCTTTAACTCTGCCGGTGCCATACGATACGGGGCCCGGCATCAAACCAATATCGAAATCAACAACCTTGCCCGGTGACATGCCCAGCCACAAGAAACACATTCGAAAAGTCCCTCACCACCGGAACTGAATCAATATGAGGAGCCTCTACACTGACATCCATCACGAGAGCCCAAACAAGGCAGACAATCCTTCACAGCCCTCCGATGGGTCTTTGAAATATGAAACCACTATACCAAGAACATGATCCGTCGAACCTCGCCACTCAATTCACGGCATTCCCGGCATAGCCAACAGCGTCGCCTTAGCACAATAGCCCAAAATAACACAGCACGGAGACAACCAATCTGCACCCAATATCAAGTCCAAAATCTAACCTACCAAGCAACAAAATATCCACTCGGGTCTCCAAACTCCGATAGTCGCTAAACAGTGCTGATACACGTGACCCACAACCACAACATAGCCTGAACACGAGAGCTCCCAGTCTCCAACTCCATATACCACACGAATCACCATACCTGATCCCAATCATTCCACGAGAGATACTCTAAAATTCTTCTGTGCCACCAAGCAAACTCGAATATCAGCAGTCAATCTAACAAGAAAGTGCCACAATACTACCGAAGTACTATCAACTTAATCACACTGCCTTTTTTTGAAACATATACCCTCGTCAATCACCCCAAATTAGCAATACTATTTCCTTAATCATCCGAAGACCCTTTCTCTAATTATCTGAAGCTCATTTCTCTAATTGTTTGAAACTGCCCGTGCTGCCCAAGAATTTATGACCTTCCGTTCAGAACTGAACCGTAACCTTACACACGCAAATCTCGATCCTCTACAATATACCGCATTTCCCATACCATCTTAGGATAGCATGAGAACTTCATCTCCCTTCCGAGCCACAAACATCTACGTACTCAACTAGTCAAGAACTTTCCATTGACCCCACCTAGAAGAAAATCACTACACATCCTATGCTTCTCACACTCGCCAAAAATATACACCTCTAACTGTGGTAGAAACCATCAAGGACTCTCCGTATTCCACTTGCACAAAACTAAACCGTCAGGACTGAATCCTTCTGACTCAACCAGGCTACGCAGGCCATTAAGACCCAAGAGTATTGTCGCGAAATGCCTGCATAAACTCATTACTTCATAAGCATCCAAGGAACTAATCATATCCTTACCATATCGATTCGGCCTACTACCAAGCTATCCCATCTATCCGAGTTTCCTTCTAATTTACCTTTAACCTGCTACTGCTTCTTGCTGTAACATTGCAATTCCTCAACCCAAACTCACCACACGAGACCTAAGCATGATACCACACAGTCTAAGGCTCATAACCCGCTGAATTCTCTTTCAAATATTCCCAAAAGCCCCACATCCAGAATACCTACCCTGAAAAGACTTCCTGCGAATTTGAAGACATTACTTTCCTAATACTGATGTATAGAATCCCATAATTGCTATAGAAATGACTCAAGTCTTGACACTCTCCAAATACAAAACCTCAGTTTCTAGCCAAATTATACACCTGAAAATCTCCAACTGTTACATGTAAAACCCAGAACGCATTAGAACCATTCTCTATAGTCATCCACTCTATCCAAACTGCAATTAGCCCGATCAAAAGAACCGAACAACCTGCGCCTCATTAGCACTTCTGACACTGCAACATATAACCTTACCTTGATGCAACCAAGCCACTTTCCTTTCCTATGCACTGAGCATTCTTTATCAACAACAACTCAAGACATTTCGTGATTCTCAAACACCTATGAAGCATGAAATAACCTTACCTTAGTCGAATTTTTTTCCTTTACTCGAGCCATCCTCGGCTCAATCTCCGCAAACCATAACTGATTCACCACCACGCCTCAAACTGGAACCAATACAACACATAACCGTGCAATCAGCTAATCAATAGCAACTCCCCCACTTGGCTCAAAGCCATGGATCAAAACACACACCATAATTCATAATGAATATACTCTATTACTGCCATACTTCCGTAGTGAGGTTAAACTCAGTCCTCCATAAGCTCGTGAAACACAGACCATTTGGTACTTTAATTCTTCTGCAAATCTCGCATTCACCTTCGTAATAGTTAAACCCACTCTCTTAAGCGACCCAAATTCAAATTACAACATATATCTTTCACTTGAAATTGAGATCTTCTAACAGACAACATAAGGATCGCACAAACTCAGAACATTCCGCAGGAGATAACCCACCTGCCATGCCTCCAACTAACATTTCTGTATACCTTCCACCGACATAAACTTTACGCAGTCACTTTGTCTTCCTGAGTCTGAACTCATACCGCAACATGAAATTTACTTCACTCCCAACTAGGAAACAGGAAAAGATTCTTCACGCAGCCCTAACTCGAGGCTATACCTCAAATCAAGATGGAAATCAGGCACCTAATAGTTCTTCCATCCTCGAGCAGACCCTTCTCGTCACTTCTAAATCATATGAATACATCTCGTAGTCACATCACCCTCGTCACGTACTATCCAGTCATTACTCTCCTTAATAGGGACACAACAGAACACATAGATCCAGAAACACATGCTCACACAATCAGCACCTCGGTGCTCAAGCTATAGGCAAAAATCCGGCCTCGAGTCCTCCAGACTGGCCCAACATCAGCACATAGAGATCACATCTCACCCCTCAATCAGGGAATCACAAGCCATCGATGCACATCTGATATTGAGCGCTCGTTCGCGCATACGAATGCGTGGAAGGAGTTCAAAGAGTTATATTTCAAGCTTAATCAAGGATGCACGATAAGAATTTCAAGAATATGGAGTTTTCCCAAAGGTTCTGCAGCCTCTCGAGGATAAGTACAGACGTCTCCGTACTGATCCGCGAGACTCTACTAAACCTGCTCATGACTCGTGAGACCTATGTAACCTAGGCTCTGATACCAACTTGTCACGACCCTAAACCCAGACCCGGTCGTGATGGCGCCTCTCGTGAAGACAAGGCGAGTCGACACATTTTCAATCCAGTTTTTAAACAATTAAACAATAAGCATTTTGTCTAAAACATGATATAAACTCAGAAGTAACAATGACAATACAAAACAATTCGCGGAATACAACCCAACTCAGCCCGATACCGGGGTGTCACTAGTCATGAGCATTTACTAAGGTCTAAATACAACTGACGAAGTCTGAAATATACCAAGTACATACTAATAGAATAAAGAGGGAGAAAAGAAGTGCTGCAAAATGCTGGTAGCTACCTTGCTAAACTCCGATGACTCTGCCTCCGATCAACCAATACCCGCTGCCGGGTTCAGAAAATACCTGAATCTGCACACAAGGTGTAGGGAGTAAAGTGAGTACTCCGACTTAGTGAGTAATAATCATAAATAAAGACCGAGTGATAAGAAATCACGAAAAGTGCATCAACATGTTGTACAGAAGTAGTACAAAACCATTTAGAAAACAATGAAGCTGTGAAATATCTTAAAGCATTTTAGCTCAGTTTAAAACTTCTTCAAAAATGGCTTCCAATAGTTAAGAAATTTAATGTCACGACCCCAGTTCACCCTCCATGAACATGTCGTGATGGCACCTAGTTCCTACAACTAGGTAAGCCTAACCGTGCGGAATAACAAATTAACATTTTTTTGCGGAATAATAAATAAAACTGATTATACGAAATAACAACTGTATATAAGGCCACTCGGCCTATACAACTCAAAAATATGCGAAAGTCTACAACTAAATCCCAAAACCTGGAAACTCACGGGAAACACAGTCTAATAGAATATAGCAATCAACTCTACACCAGAACGTCTAAATAACATGAAGGAAGGAAAAGAACTATCTGCCAAAGCCGGAATAGAGTAGAGACTCCTGGTCTGCGGACGCGGTAGACATACATCGAAGTCTCCGAATAGCTCCTCGCCTCAAGGGTAGTGTGCCTGAGTAGAGGTACCCGGATGATCTGCACATGAAAAACATGCGCAGGAAGGGCATGAGTACACCACAGCGGTACTCAGTAAGTGCCAAGCCTAACCTCGGTTGGGTAGTGACGAGGAAGGTCAGGGCCTCTAATGAGATAAACATAATAAATAATGAGATAACAGAAACAGTTTAAATAAGGTCTACAGCGAGAACTAAACCAGGTAATTAAGGAAGAACAGTAATAGAAAACAAAGATAACAATACCAGGAACACTGCCCTCCACAAGGAATAATAGCCGGGGATCTCTTGGTATCCTCATCATATACACGGGGGATCTCTCGGTATCCCGAGGATCTCTTGGTATCCTCAACAAGTAAGCCAGGGATCTCTTGGTATCCCGAGGATCTCTTGGTATCCTCAATAAGTAAGTCGGGGATCTCTTGGTATCCCGAGGATCTCTTGGTATCCTCAATAAGTAAACCGGGGATCTCTTGGTATCCCAATATATATATAGAAACACTTGTGCCAGGGATCTCTTGGTATCCCGCACCCTCAGTCCAGAATATCTCAAGTACAGGGGATCTCCCGGGAAAACCGTCCCGTAGTCCCAAATTAAACACACAACAACAACAACTCAAAGATCTCAGGATAATGCTAAAAATCAGGACAAGTAATAGCAAATTCTAGCCTAACAATGCTACATAGAGTACAAATAATACAGCTAAATAAATAAGCAAGTAAGCCAGCTAAACATGCGTCTCTAAGCTAGCATAGGTATAAACTTACAGTTTAAAATGACAAGCAAACAGGAAATCTCAATTTAAATACTTCAAGTAGCAACGAGTTTACAACAATTAGCTCAAGTACGCGCTCGTCACCTCACGTACGAGGCATTCAAATATTCAAAGATCATATCCTAAGGGGAAAGGTCCCCCACAGAAGGTTAGACAAGCCACTTACCTCGAACCGGCTCAAAATCAACTAGAAACCACGCTTTTGCCACGAGTATCCGACTCTAAATGGCCCAAATCTATTCAATTCAATTGCATGTTGTAAATAACTCCTCAAGTAACTGATTCTATAATTAAATTCTAAGCTAATACGCGAAATTATGTAAAATGACCAAAATGCCCCTCGGGCCCACGTCTCGGAATCGAGTAAATTTTTCATTTCCAGAATCCTCACACCCTCACGAGTCTAACCATATAAAAATTTTGCAATTCCGATATCATTTGGTCCTTCAAATCATCATTTTATATTTTTGAAATATTGCACAATTTTTCTTCCCAAATACCATCCCAATTCATGAATAAAATGATGAATTCAATGTATATTCATGTACTCTAGCCAAATCTGAGTTAGAATCACTTACCCCGATGAATTTCTTGAAAAACCTTCAAAAAATCGCCAAAATCCGAGCTCTCTAGGTCAAAATATCAAATAAAACCCAAAAGCTCGTATTTATAGACCACCCCCCAGATTTCCACCTCTGCGGATCGCACAAAAATGACCGCGGTCCGCGCCCAACTAGTGCGGTCCGCACAAACACGACGGCGGCCGCACAGGTCTTGACTGCAGTGACAGACTTTAGTATTTTGGCCATAACTTTCGCTACAGATGTCCAAATTGTGATTTCTTTAGCTTTCTGGAAACTAGACACAAAGGGCTACAACTTTTCTTTTTGGATCATCCCAAAATTCCTTGTAAATGAAAAGATATGAGCTCCAGAAGTAGGACCAGTGAAACAACCCCCACCGCGGACCGCACTACATTTTGTGCGGCCGCACAGCCCCCACCGCGGACGCACTGGATTTCGTGCGGACCGCGTTGGTGGGTTCTGAGGCCTGCAACTCTTCTGGACCTGCAATGGCTTTGATTTTTGGCCTAAAAACATCCCGGAACCTACCCGGAACTCACCCGAGTCCCCGGGACTTCAAACCAATTGCACCGACATAACCTAAAACATCGTTCAAACTTGTTCTAACCTTCGGAACGCTACAAACAACACCAAAACACCTAGTTTTCATTGAATTCAACCTTAAGAACTTCAAAAACTCTAAAAACACATTTTCGATCAAAAAGTTTATCAAACCTCGTCCGAATGACCTGAAATTTTACACACACATCCAAGATGACATGACGGAACTACTGCAACTTCCGGAATTCCATTCGACCCTCGGATCAAAATCACACTATCGGACCGGAAACTTCAAAAATTTAACTTCGGCATTTCAAGCCTAAATAAGCTACGGACCTCCAAAACACATTCCGAACACGCTCGTAACCCTGGAATCACCTAATAAAACTAACGGAACCATCGGATTTCCATTCCGAGGTCATCTTCACACTGTTCTGACTATGGTCACTTTTCCAACACTTAAGCTCTCATTTAGGGACTAAGTGTCCCAAAACTCTCCGTAACACAAAACCGAACATCCCGGCAAATCAAATTAGCAGAAGTAGACTTGGGGAAAGCAGTTAATAGGGGATCGGGGCATTAATTATTAAGGCGACCGGCCGGGTCGTCACATCCTCCTACACTTAAACATTCGTTCGTCCTCAAACGAGCATAGAGAACATACCTGAAGTAGTGAATAGATGAGGGTAGCTGCTGCGCATATCCTGCTCGGTCTCCCAAGTCGCCTCCTCGGCCGGCTGACCCCGCCACCGAACCTTCACTGAAGCTATGTTCTTTGACCTCAACTTCCTGATCTGCCTGTCCAATATAGCCACTGGCTCCTCAACATAGGATAGATCCTTGTCCAGCTGGACTGAACTGAAATCCAACATGTGTGATGGATCACTGTGATACCTTCGGAGCATCGAAACATGAAATATCGGATGAACTCCGGCCAAACTGGGAGGTAAGGCAAGCTCATAAGCAACCTCCCCAACTCGCCTCAATATCTCAAAAGGGCCAATAAATCTCGGACTCAGCTTTCCTTTCTTCCCAAACCTCATGACGCCTTTCATAGGCGAAACCCGAAGCAGAACCCGCTCACCAACCATATATGAAACATCACGATCCTTCCTATCCGCGTAACTCTTATGTCTGGACTGGGCTGTACTGAGTCTATCCTGAATCATCTTAACCTTTTCCAATGCATCCTGAACTAACTCTATGCCCAATAGCCTGGCCTCACCCGGCTCAAACCAGCCCACCAGAGATCTACACCTCCTACCATATAAGGCCTCATACGGCGCCATCTGAATGCTGGACTGATAACTGTTGTTGTAAGCAAACTCCGCCAATGGCAAGAAATGATCCCCAAGACCCTCCAAACTCAATCACACACGCACGGAGCATATCCTCAAGAATCTGAATAGTGCGCTCGGACTGTCCATCCGTCTGGGGGTGAAATGTTGTGCTCAACTCCACCCGAGTGGTTAACTCCTGCTGCACGGCTCTCCATAACTGCAATGTAAACTGAGTACCTCTATCCGAAATAATAGAGACTGGAATACCATGCAGACGGACGATCTCCCGGATATAAATCTCCGCCAACCGCTCCGATGAATAAGTGGTACACACAGGAATAAAATGAGCGGACTTGGTCAGCCGATCCACAATAACCCAAATGGAGTCAAACTTCTTCAAGGTCCGTGGGAGTCCAGATACAAAGTCCATGGTGATGCGCTCCCATTTCCACTCCGGAATCTCTATCTGCTGAAGCAACCCACCCGGGCGCTGGTGCTCATACTTTACCTGCTGGCAGTTGAGGCATCTAGACACATAGCCAACTATATCCTTCTTCATCCGCCTCCACCAGTAGTGCTGCCTCAGGTCCTGATACATCTTCGCGGCACCCGGATGGATGGAATACCGCGAACTATGGGCCTCTGCTAGAATCATCTCTCGAAGACCATCAAGATTGGGCACGCAAATCCGGCCCTGCATCCTCAATACTCCATCATCTCCAATGGTCACATCCCTGGCATCACCACGCTGAACCTTGTCCTTAAGGACAAGTAAATGAGGGTCCTCATACTGCTGCTCCCTGATGCGATCAAATAAGGAAGACCGGGAAACCACACAAGCTAGAACCCGACTGGACTCTGAAAGATCCAATCTCACAAACTGGCTGGCTAAGGCCTGAACATCCATCGCCATAGGCCTCTCTGAAGCTGGTAAATATGCCAAACTCCCCAAGCTCTCTGCCCGGCGACTCAAGGCATCCGCCACCACATTGGCCTTGCCCGGGTGATACAGAATAGTGATGTCATAATCCTTCAGCAGCTCTAACCACCTCCTCTGACGCATATTAGGATCCTTTTGCTTGAGTAAGTGCTGCAAGCTCCGATGGTCAGTATAGATCTCACAAGGCACACCGTACAAATAATGATGCCAGATCTTCAAGGCATGAACAATGGTAGCTAACTCAAGGTCGTGGACAGGGTAATTTTTTTCATGTATCTTCAACTGTCTGGACGCGTAGGCAATCACCCTACCGTCCTGCATCAACACCGCTCCAAGGCCAACTCTCGAGGCGTTGCAATAGACAGTATAAGACCCCGAACCGGTAGGCAACATCAAGATTGGGGCTGTAGTCAAAGCTGTCTTGAGCTTCTGAAAGCTCGCCTCACACTCCTCTATCCACTGAAATGGGGCACCCTTCTGGCCAATCTAGTCATAGGGGTAGCAATCGATGAAAATCCCTCCACAAAACGACGGTAGTAACCCGCCAAGCCAAGGAAACTGCGAATCTCTGTAGCTGAGGACGGGCTGGGCCAACTCTGCACGGCCTCTACCTTCCTCGGATCCACCCGAATACCCTCACTAGAAATCAAATGGCCTAAGAATGCCACAGAACTCAGCCAAAACTCACATTTTGAGAACTTTGCATATAACTTCTTCTCCCTCAAGGTCTGAAGCACGGTCCTCAGGTGCTGCTCATGATCTTCCCGACTCCGGGAATACACCAGAATATCATCAATAAAAACAATCACGAACGAGTCAAGATATGGCCTGAACACACTGTGCATCAAGTGCATGAAAGCTGCAGGGGCATTGGTCAGCCCAAATGACATAACAAGGAACTCGTAATGACCGTATCGAGTCCTGAAGGCAGTCTTCGGGATATCTGGCTCCCGAATCTTCAACTGATGGTACCCTGAGCGCAAGTCAATCTTAGAAAACACCTGTGCGCCCTGAAGCTGGTCAAACAGATCATCTATACGAGGCAAAGGATACCGGTTCTTCACTGTAACCTTGTTCAACTGGCGGTAGTCAATACACATGCACAAAGAACCATCCTTTTTCTTCAGAAACAAGACAGGAGCACCCCACGGTGAAACACTGGGTCGAATAAAACCCTTACCAATCAATTCCTGCAACTGATCCTTCAACTCCTTCAACTCAGGAGGAGTCATACGATACGGAGGAATGGAAATTGGCTGAGTGCCCGGCAACAGATCAATGCCAAAATCAATGTCCCTATCAGGCGGCATGCCTGGAAGATCAGCTGGAAATACATCGGGATGATCCCATACCACTGGAACAGAATCAACAGAAGGGGTATCAACACTAACATCTCTCACATAAGCCAAATACGCGGCACACCCCTTCTCGACCATGCGCTGAGCTTTAAGAAAAGAGATAACTCTA
The DNA here is from genome assembly GCF_001879085.1 of Nicotiana attenuata. NCBI lineage: Eukaryota > Viridiplantae > Streptophyta > Magnoliopsida > Solanales > Solanaceae > Nicotiana > Nicotiana attenuata. The sequence goes on along the minus strand of NW_017673895.1, from coordinate 5,529 downwards.
CTGGGAGTGTGATCTAAAGTACCGCTCCACTCAACACGCGGAATACCTGGCATAGCCAGCATCATGGTCTTGGCGTGACAATCAAGAATAGCAAAATGGGGCGACAACCAGTCCATGCCCAGAATAATGTCAAAATCCACCATACCGAGTAACAATAAATCTGCTCTGGTCTCAAAACCACGAATAGTAACCAAACATGACCGATAAATGCGGTCCACAACAAGAGAATCTCCCACAGGAGTAGAAACATAAACTAGGGCATTCAAAGAATCCCGAGGCACACCCAAATGCGGAGCAAAGTAAGAAGACACATAAGAGTAAGTAGAACCTAGATCGAATAGAACCGATGCCTCTCTGTGACAAACCAGTATAATACCTGTAATGACGGTGTCGGAGGCAACAGCCTCACTACGAGCAGGAATACAATAATATCTGGCCCGGCCCCTCTCTCGAGAGCGACCTCTATCTCCCCAACCTCCGCCCCTAGCCGGCTGGGCAGGTGGGTTAGCAGCTGGGGCTGTGACCATGGCCTGATAACCCTGAGGAGCACGCTGTGGCTGAGAGGTCTGTCGGGGCGCGCTCCTCCCAAGTCTGGGGCAATCCCTCACCAAGTGACGTGTATCACCACACTCGTAACAAGCTCTGGGAGGATGCGGTGCCTGTGACTGACTAGGGCTAGGTCTGCTGGACTGACCTCTGGAAACACCCCGCGCAGGAGGCGCGCTAGAAACTGGAGGTGCATAGTAAGGCTCCTGAGGTGGAGGTGGAGCTGGAGTACTGCCGGCTGCTGGAAGAGCTGAATGTATAGGGCGACCCGAATAACCTCTGCCATAATGACCTGCTGATGAGGTACGGGCACCAGAGTAGTGACCCGACTCTCGAGACCTCTTGGCCTCCCTCTCTCCTCGCTCCCTGGCGAGCATACCCTCAATCCTCCTAGCAATGCTCACTACCTGCTGATAAGGGATGTCCATCTCCAACTCTCGAGCCATGCTAGATCTGATGGGGGGAATAAGACCCTCAATGAACCTGCGAACTCTCTCCCGAACTATAGCAACCAAAGCCAGTGCATGTCTGGCCAACCTGGTATAACGGATAGCATACTCCGAAACGGTCATAGCACCCTGGCGCAAATGCTCAAACTCTGCGCGCCATGCATCCCTGAGACTCTGGGGAACAAACTCTCTCATAAACATGTCCGAGAACTAGGTCCAAGTCAGTGAAGCAGCCTCGACTGGATTGTCTATCTCATAAGTGCGCCACCAATCATAGGCAGCTCCCCGAAGCTGAAAAGTAGTGAAAGAAACCCCGCTGGACTCCACTATGCCCATAGTGCGAAGAATGTGATGACACTCCTCTAGAAATCCCAAGGCATCGTCTGATGCTAATCCACTGAACACTGGGGGATCATACTTCTTGAACCTCTCAAGTCTGCGCTGCTCGTCCTCTGAAGCAGCTGACCCATCCTCGGGCTGAACTGGTGCTGCAGGCGGTGCCGGAATAATCTCGGGAGCCTGCTCAACCTGCACTCGCTGCTCAGGAGTGCGGACGGCGGGAGTCTGTGCTCCTCCCCCGGCCTGGGATGTGGCTGCAGCAATGGGAAGTAGCCCGACCTGAGCCAACGGTAGTCGTACATGCTCATGAACTGAGCACAAAAGTTCCTCCTGGAGCGCTGAGTAGTAAGTGGCAGTAGTAGGTGGTGCCAGGTTGCCTGGGCTCCGGGCTGGCATTCGCTGGTGGGTACCTCGGCGGCAGCTGCCAGGTACTCTGGCTGCACACCACGTGTGCCGTCCTCGACCTCTACCCCGGACCCCTGGCCTCTTCTGACGCAGCAGTAGGCGGCGCGGGTGCCTGATCAATCCTCGAGTAGCACGTGTCGCTCACAATCTGTGAGAGAATAGAAGTCAGAAGAATTTTCAATTGAAATGAGAGTTTTCAAAGATGAAATGAAGATTTTCAAGATTGACGTCCAAAAAAATATCGCCGCACAAGGAATTCAAATGAAATGAAGATTTTTTTTCCTTCAAACTTACAATAAAAGTCTCTCGTAGATAAGTACAGAGTATCCATACCGCATCGGATGACTCTAATAAACCGGCCTTGTGGTTTCCGGTGAAGAACTCCTATGAACCTAGAGCTTCTGATAACCAACTTGTATCGACCCCAGTTTCACCCTCCCATGAACATGTCGTGATGGCACCCTAGTTCCTTACAACTAGGTAAGCCTAACCGGTGGCGAAAGATAACAGATTAGCAATTTTATTTGCGGATAATAAATTAAAACTGATTTACGAAAAACAACTGGTATATAAAGGCCACTCGGCCTATAAACTAAAAAATATGCGGAAGTCACAAACTAAATCCAAACCGAAAACGTCACGGGAAACACAGCTAATTAAATATAGTAACAGCCTACACAGAACGTCTAGAACAACATGAAGGAAAGGAAAAGAACTATCTGCCATAAGCCGGATAAGAGTAGAGACTCCTGGTCTGCCGGATGCAAGACATACTCGAAGTCCTGCGATAGCTCCTCGCCTCATAGGGTAGTGTGCCTGAGTAGAGTTACCTGATTGGTCTACTAAACTTCACAGTTGTAATTCAAGAAGTTAAGGAACACCTTGGTACTAAACTTCAAGTTTTAAGTTCAAAAGCTAAGGACACTTGGTCCTAAACTTCAAGCTATATAAGTTCAAAAGTTAAGGACATGCAGTCCTTAACTTATAGTTTTATGTTCAAAACAAGTTAAGGGAAACAAAGTCCTGAACTTAGACTAACTGAATATTAATTGATATTACCAATATTTCATTCTCAATCTTTTTTCTGATACAGCATTCTGAATTTATTCTTAGGTACTCTCAGCTTTGAGATCCTTCTTAAAAACTCTTGAAATCTCTGAATCAAAAAAATAAAAAACAAAAAAGTCTCGCTAAGCAAAAATAATTATAATTGCGCCGAAGAAATCATGATAATTAAACTAATGCTATTCAAAGGCAGAAAACACTATTTAACAATTCCTCCCTTAAGCATGGCTTCATCAAAATTGTGTGGAAGAAGGCATTGAGCCTTTGATCTTGAGAAATTGGCTCTTTCCACACAAAATAGTGCATGTAACTTCTTTGAACAGAATAAATGGTGACACCTCGCATCAACTTATTACAACTATAATATAACAAAAAATAAATATAAGTGTTTCAGAACTAAAACAAAATAAACAAAAAAATGCCTAGTAATTAGATTTAACACATTAACTTACATTTTCATTATGGAAGTATTTTTTACACAAAGAATCATACTGTGGAGAGTTCATTTCCGAATAACACAACATCCGAGGATAACCAGATTCTTGGAAGTTCACAAATTATTTTTCCTGGAAAATAGGAATTATTTCCATAATCCAAACACAAAAGGCAAAAGGAAAGCCAAGTATAGTGTAGCTATCCTTGTCTTTATCTTTGTCTTTCTCTTTCTTATTCTCATTCTCATTCGGCTTCAAACAACTCTTCAATGATTTTAATAAAGTTTCATAAGAAAGAGAGCCCTAGTTGAAAGAAGAGCAGAGTTCATCATCGTCTATAATTTTCATTATCTGCTCGGACACATTCCTATTCTTCCGCTTGCCCATCAAAACAGATTCAACAAAATAAATTGTTGCCAACTTCACAGCATCATCATCGCTGCCTACAAATGATGCAGCTGTACCATGTGGGTGACTAGTAATAAAATTAAATAAATCACCCAACTCAACTCTATCCTTTCCAGGGAAATAGACTTTCGAAAGCGTATTCTCTTTTTCATGTAAACTGTTGATGTCCGATGAGGAATAACACTTCAAACCAATAATTATATGAAATGCGTCACGTGTAAACTTAATTTCACGATCAAAAACCTTGAATGTCATCGAATCAGGGTCATTATTTACAATTTCTGAAAGCAATACATAGTGAATAAGTTTACCGCAGAACTTCACACTTTGTAATTGGAAAAAGTTTTTGAAAATACCATCCCTCAACTTCTTCCACTGCCTATTTGACAAAAAACTTTTGATTGTTTCCTTATACTGTAAATCTCCTTTCCAATAGATCATAAAATTACGCCAAACATCAAACTCGAACACATGATCTCCTTCCATTATCACACTACAAAGAAGGAAAAAGAAAATAAAGATTAGGACTTACAGTTAATTGGAGGGACTTGGTCCTTAACTTCAAGTTTCAAGTAAAAAAGTTAAGGACAAGCAGTCCTTACTTAAAGTTTCAAGTTGAAAAGTTAAGGACAATAGGTCCTGAACTTCAAATTTGGAGTTCAAAAGTTAAGGACACTTGGTCCTGAACTTCAAGTTTCAAGTTCAAAACTAATGAACACATGGTCCTTAACTTTGAATTCCAAGTTCAAAAGTTAAGGACACTTAGTCCTGAACTTTGACTTACAAGTTCAAAAGTTAAGGACACTTGGTCCTTAACTTAGAGTTACAAGTTAAAGAGGTAAGAATAGGCAGTCCTTAACTTATAGTTTCAAGTTCAAAAGTTAAGGACACTTGGTCCTTAACTTAGAGTTACAAGTTAAAAAAGTAAGAACAAGCAGTCCTTAACTTATAGTTTCAAGTTGAAAAGTTAAGGACACTTGGTCCTGAACATCATTTTCAAGTTCCAAAGTTAAGGACACTTGGTCCTTAACTTCAAGTTTCAAGTTCAAAAGTTAAGGACACTGTCACGACCCTAGTTCACCGATCGTGAACATGTCGTGATGGCACCCAGTCCCCGCGATCAGGTAAGCCAAATATTGCGGAAAAATATAATAATTGCGGAAAAACAGAGTAAACCAAATTAAATAACTAGAAGAAACTGTACTGTATACCACTCGGCATGTACAACTCAATAACACAAGTCTACTAAAATTCCCAAAACCCGAAAACTCACGGGCAACACAGGCTACAGAAATGTATCGTAAGGGCTCCAAACTCCAGAATATCTAACAACCGGAAGAAAGAAAAACTAAGTACTAAAGATAGAGTAAGAGGGAGACTCGTCGGTCTGCGGACGCAGCAGATCTACCTCGAACTCTCCGTAGTCCTCCTGCCTCACTGATAGTGCGCCGGAGTGGAGGTACCTAAATGATCTGCACATGAAAAACATGAGCAGGAAGGGCATGAGTACACCACAGCGGTACTCAGTAAGTGCCAAGCCTAACCTCGGTTGGGTAGTGACGAGGAAGGTCAGGGCCCTACTGAGATAAACAAATTAAATAATGAGATAACATAAACAATTTAAATAAAGTCTACAGCGAGAATCTAAACCAGGTAAGTAAGGAAGAACAGTAATAGAAAACAAGGGTAACAATACAAGGATAACTGTCCTCCACAAGGAATAATAGTCGGGGATCTCTTGGTATCTCGAGGATCTCTTGGTATCCTCAGTAAGCAATCGGGGATCTCTTCGTATCCCGAGGATCTCTTGGTATCCTCAATAGGAAATCGGGATCTCTTGGTATCCCGAGGTATCTCTTGGTATCCTCAATAGTAATCGGGGA
>NW_017673894.1:111915-116266 GCF_001879085.1 Nicotiana attenuata | reverse complement strand
TTCCAGCAAGTTCTAGTAGAAAAACATAGTAAAAAGCATCACCGGGACGGACCGAGTCACAAATCCCCAATAACCAACAGCCCCGCACTCGTCATAGAGCGCGTGCCTCGCCTCAATATAGCGGTACGATGTGAAATGCCGGGGTTTCAAACCCTCAGTTCATCATTTACACTCATTACTCACCTCAAGTCGGCCCAAAAATCTAGCTCGCTATGCCTTTCCCTCTTGAATCAACCTCCTCACGCGCCGAATCTGATCAAAACCACAAGGAATACATTATAATATGCTAATGGAACATAACCCAATCGAAAGAACTCGAAAAACACCCAAAAACACGAAGTTGGCAAAACCCGAGCCCCGGGCCCACTTCTCGAAAAATTGCAAAATTCATATCACCGGGATCCTCGTCTCGCCACGAGTCCGTACACATAAAATACACAAGAATCGGAGTCCATTTGACCCCTCAAATCAACAATTCAAACCTTCTTAGGTTTCAAGCCCTGACCTCCATTTTTTACCCCTTTAATTCCTTGAATTTCAGGTTTAAATCCTTGTTTTTACACCATAACAACATTATTCGAGTCTATAAAGTCATACCTGATGGAATCCCCTTCGAATCCTCTCCAAATCGCCCAAAATCGCCTCTTCCCGAAGTCTAAAATGTTTTCTTAACTTCTGAAATTCGCGAATACTGTTCATTAAACACAGTCCAGATTTATGCTTCTGCGGTCCTTTAACCGCACCTGCGGTACCGCTTATGTGACAAATTGACCGCTTATGCGGTCTCACTTAAAACACCTGGGACCGCTTATGCAATCCAAACACCCGCTTATGCGGTTTACCTCCAACTGCTTCTGCGGTATATTAACCGCTTATGCGGACTCACTGAAGCGCCTACACGTCCGCTTATGCGGAAAAATCCCTGGGCCACACCTGCCCGCTTCTGCGACCTCTCTGCTGCATCTGTGGAACCGCTTCTGCGGCTCCTTTTCCGCAGATGCGGAAATACCAGAAGACAGAAAAATCTGACCTGCGACAAATGCTTCCAACTCCCGTTTAACCATCCGAAATCACCCCGAGGCCCCCAGGACCTCAACCAAAAGCACCAACACATCCTATAACCTTATTCAAACTTGTTCCAATCCTCAAAACACGTCAAACAAATGCTAAAACCATTAAAATACATCGGATTCAAGCCTAGTTTTCATCAAAACTTCCGAAATGCGCATTCAATCAAAAACCCGAACAAACAACGTCCAATTGACCTGAAAATTTGCAACCATATCCAAAATCACCTAATGAAACTACTGCAACTCTCGGAATTCCATTCCGACCCTCGGATCAAAATCTCACCTATCAACCGGAATTCGACAAAATACTAACTTCACCAATTCAAGCCTAATTCTATACCGAACCTCCAAAATCAATTCCGATCACACTCCTAAGTCACAAATCATCTCCCGGAGCTAACCGGACCATCGAAATTCACATCCGAGCCCTCTAACTCATAAGTCAACGTCCGGTTGACTTTTCCAACTTAAGGCTTCTTAAAAGAGACTAAGTGTCTCATTTCTTATTAAAAACACTTCAAATCGACTCGATTACACAAGATATGGATAATGAAGCATAAGGAAGCTGAAAATGGGGAAATCGGAGCGGTAACTCATGATACAACGGGTCGGGTCGTCACATCCTCCCCAACTTAAACAAACGCTCGTCCTCGAGCGTACTCAGAGTTGTACTAGAAGCCAACCAATAGCTGAATGACCTTACCCAGCATACACCCGGGGTGATCCACGTCACCGTATCTCGCATAGGTCCGATAATACAACATAGCTGGAATCCCACAATCCGTCTAGACCATAAACCGTAGAACCACATTGCACTTTCCGAAATCATACACAAGATCAGAACCTCACATCTATATTCAGAATAAACCCGAACCAGCAGTAATAACCCATACCTGCAACCTCAGGTGCAATCATATGATATACTACATAACCCAAACACTCGAAACAATAACTTCTATTCACAGTAGTTGCCCACAACACCCGAATACCGGTAGAAAACCTCTTAACAACTAAAGTTTCCTTCCAATACTTTTACATATACTGCAACTGATAACTAAAACACGCGGCTAGCCATCACCATTTCTCAGATCAACCATTCATGAAACCACTTCTCCTTTGGCAAATGCTACGTCAAATTTCTGAGTCGAAGCTCGATATTTTCCTTCCAACATACTGAAATCGAATCTGCTCGTGCTCATTAAAGATCCCAACTATCTCATCTAATCAACACACTACTCTGGTGACATTACACATTAGTACAGGACTAAGCCACAACTTTCACAATGCGTGCACCAATAAGCAACAGTCCGAACATACCCAAATCATGGAAATGGCTCAAATGAAAGAGTTGTACTTCAAGCTCACCAATACCATTACAACACAAGGCTGAGACCCCGTCTCACATCATAGAAATAGAGTACCTGAATCTACCCCGAAAGGTCATACCCCCGTGTGGCCTTGCCACAATGCGCGATCTTATCCAAACACTGTTACTCATGAAGCACCTCAAGCCACTATGAAAATCGACAGCCACGCACAATTTAATGTCTGAAACCAAGGCAATTCATTACATCCGAAACAAATAACATGCGACACGCAACCCGATAGGCCATAACCAATACTCCATTTACCGAGCAACACTCAACTACTCTTCCCGCTCGACCTTCTCTGTGAATCCTCAATAGAACCGCACCACATGTGCCCATACCCAACAAATCATAACGTCTCACAGCATAGAAAAGCAACTCATAGATCTCCTTAGATCACTAACAAGCTTAATAACGATCGAGTCAACCTATCCCTCAACAATGCAACTCGGGGCCAACCAAGCTAACTCAAGCTAAATGCGTAGCCACATCGTCCTGCCAACGTTCTCGATACCAAGAAGCCTGAAGCTGCTCCTTCCACTACTATAACTCCTGCCGGAGCCGTACGATATGGTGCTCGGCACCAAATCAATACCGAAATCCACAATCTCGCCCGGCGACATGCCCGGCCACAAGAAAAACATCCGAAAAAGTCCCTCAACACCGGAACTGAATCAAGGGTAGAAACCTCTGCACTGACATCCATCACGAAGGCCCTATTAAGAAAGGCAATCCTTCCCAGCCGTCTGCTGCATCTTTGAAATATATCCACTCTGCAAGAACATAATCCAATGCACCTCGCCACTCAACTCGTGGCATTTCCGACATAGCCCGTAGCACAATAGTCTAGAATAACCCAACACTAAGACAACCAGTCTACAATCCAATATCATATCCAAAATCCGGCATACCAAGCAAAGAAATATCCACTCGGACCTCTAATTCCCAATTACCGCTAGACGGTGCTGATACACAAGATTCACAACAACGGCATAGCCTGAACACGAGAACTCCTAGTCTCCAACTCCATATAGCACACAAATCACTATACCTGATCCCAAATTGCGCCGTACGAATACATATCACACCTCAAGCACCCAATCATTCCACGAAAGATATTCTAAAATTTCCCTGTGCCATCAAACAAACTCAGTTATCAACAGTCGATCCCGAATGCCGCAACACTACCGAAGTACCAGCAGTTTACATCACATTGCCCTTTTTCTGGAATACATACCCCCGTCGAATCACTATGGTTGGCAATACCATTTTCCTTAATCATTTGAAAATCGATTCTTTAATCACCTGCAGCTGCCCGTGCTACTTAAGAATTTAATGACTTTCCATTATGAACTGAACTGTAACCTTACACACTCAAATCCCAATCCTCCACAACATATCGCATATACCATACCACACTAGTATAACATGAGAACTCCATTGCACAAGCTAAACTGCCAAGACTGAATCCTTCTACCTGAACCAAGCTAAGCAAGCTGTCGGAACTCAAGAGCCTTGCTGCACAATACCTGTAAAAGCCCCTTAGCTCGAACACATACGAAGAATTAATCATACCCTTACCATACCGATTTGGTCTATTATCAAGCTATTCTATCTATCTAATTTCCCTTCTGATCTATCATCAACTTGATATTCCTCCCTCGCCGTAGCATCACAATGCCTCAATCCAGGCTTACCACACGAGACTTGAATATAAGACCACACTGTCTAAGACCCATAGGCCACTGAATACTCTCTCAATTGTTTCCCAGAAATACCACATTCCCGAATACTTTACTCTGAAGAACTTTCTGCGAGTCTAAATTCGCTTCCTTTACTTTCCAGGTACCGACACATAGGATCCCATGATCAACATAAAAATACCACAAGTCTTGACATTTTCTATTGAAAACA
>NW_017673894.1:106855-111466 GCF_001879085.1 Nicotiana attenuata | reverse complement strand
CGTTGCATTTGCATTTAGGATTTACTTCTACGTTTTAGGATTAAGTGAAAATTAGGGTTTTATAAAAATACAAAAATCACAAAAAAAAATTGATTTGTTTTGCTTGGTTTAAATTTTAGCTTTGAATTTTATTAGTTTTCTTTAAATTAGTATTTTATTAATAGTTTTGATTATTAATTATAGCTTAATATAATTAGGTAGGTTAATTTAATTTTTTAGCTTTAATTTTAATTTTGTTTTAATTTGAAAAGAAAAAGAAAAGAAGAAATAAAAAGAATTTAAAGGAAATTTGGGCCAGTCTTGGCTAAAACCCCCCAGGCCCAAAGAAAACCTGGTCAAAATACCCAAAGAACCAACCCAAACCCATTCCAATACCCGGTCTAGGCACCCCCATAACCAAAACGACATCGTTTCATAGCCATTAAATCTAAGCCGTCGAGGTTAGATGATCCAACGGCTCAGAAGCTAGAGTCAATTAACATATAACTGTCCTAAGCTGCCTACCCCCCCCCCCCCCCTCCAGTCTTCTCTCACAACCCTTCAAACACTCAGACGTAACGCCGCCTTGGGCCACCGTCCGCCGCCCGCCGGAAATCGCCCATGGGCGGCGGCCGGCAGCCAATTGTGCCCAAATTTACACCACAAGCTCACCTCGACCCCCTCATCACGAATCTACCATTAACTTCCATCAACCCCCACTGGAACTTCTCGAATCTCCAAAACCCTAGCGCCGCACGATTCTCCCTGGTGGCGGCGCCGCCTCTGTTCAAGCCCAAAGTTACACCCTACATCCCCCAGCCTCCTCTCACCCCAAATACCTCCTTCATTCCCTTCAAATCCCAACAGAACCCTTCGAATTCTGATTCAAAAAAAACCCTAATTCCCAAAAGGGTCTCAGGTGTGATCCGTTTAAAGATTTGGGTTTATCATGATTTTATTCGTGTGTTCTTGTTAAGAACACACGATTAATATCGTGGTAGGCCAGAAATCAAAAAAGTCAAAGGCTCAGGGGGTACTTTCTGGATTTTTTCATCAAATTTTAGGTATTAATTTTGCTCCTTGCATTTTTTTTTCTTGTTCGTTCGTTTTAATTGTTCTTTATTTTTTGTTCTTTGATTCTGTCTCACATGTTTTTTTTTATTATGTGTTCATCTTTATTTCTACTGTTTTCATGTCACATTAGTTAGGTTAATAACAAAATTAGTCGTAGGTTCATTATTGAATAAAATCAGTTAGTTTTAGGTGTTTCTCCTCTTAGTTAATTTTAGTTCCCTTTTCCCTCTTGTTTAGAATTTTGGTCAGTTCTTCAAATTGTGGATTTGGACTTGTTTGAGTTAATTCCTGAAATCAGTAGGTTAGCACCGAATTCATTTTGGGTCTATTCAGGCCCATTGAATTGGGTCATTTGGCCCGGACCCTAGTTTGGTAGACTTAAGTAATTTCAGGAAGTTTTAAGGGTAGTTTGGGCATGGAAAAAGGGTAGTTTTATTAGATTTGGTAATTGTTGAAGTAAAGTAAGGGTAGAATAGGAATTGTAAGGGGCGTAGAACCTTCTAGGATGGACTATAGTATAGATTTCAAGAGAATAGGTGTAGTTACTTGTGTAACAAGTCAGAAAATAAAGGGTAAACACTAAAAATAAAAGAAGGACTAGAAGTGTAAAGGAAAAATCTGATAGAGCCTTAGTTTTGTCTATAAAAGGCATGCCCATTGCCTTGTTGAAGAAGTTTGACGGGCAGTCATCTAAACCCCCTCCCAAAAGGCATGATACAGAGTTTCTGAAAGCCTAAAATTCCTTCAGAATAATACTAATATCAACATTAGGATCAGAAACAAGCTGGTTTACGAGTGTACTGTTCTACATGTGAAAGTAGTTGCAAAGAGAGTCGTTAAGGTTTATTTGAGTTGCTGTAAACTGAGGTTGAGTAGTCGAGTTGGTTTTGGATTGCATTGGTGCTTGGAATTGTTGCTGTGTTTTGGTTCATTACTGGAATTTCAAACCTATTCCTGAACTTGCTGTGTTGACTGAGCTGTTACTGGGTTTTAACTTATTCTTGGGCTGCTGTTGAGAACTATCACTGTTGCTGATCTTTTCTTTTTCTTATTTGCAATTACCAGGTACACATTTGAATCTGCCCTGCTGTAACCTTAAGCTTGAAATGGAATACAAATATTCACCTGTTTGATCCTGAAATATGCTGCCTGGATTGTGGTGTATTGGTAGTTAAATAGGCGTTAGATTTAATCGCACAACATAGTGTCAAATCGATTTGTATGTATGTAAACCCTGGACTGTATAACTGGACTGTGTAACCGGACTGTACATCTGGACTGTGCAATAAATTTTAATTCTGATTATAGCAATTCACATGTTAGAATCTAATGTCTATTTTCAGTGGTTAATGACATGTTTGGACCGTTAATTTGTAGCTATCAGCTGTAGTTAGACTTGTTTCGCATTTTTTCTGTTTAAAGTTTAAAAGTCAGAAGTAGTTTAAACTTGTTTCTATAACACCTTCGTGATGCAATAGTTAATATAAGCAGGCTAATTTCCAATGTCAAAACCTGTGTTTCCCTGAGTACACTGTTTTAAGGCAAGCGTTGGCAATTCTAGGTCAGTAGTGAGTTAATTAGTTGAATATGAATACATTGTTGGTTGTTTGATAATTAGATATGGACAAAGTATGAATTTAGGCTCGTAACTTGTAATCAATATTCTGTTAACTTGAATAAGAATACATTGCTTACTTTATTGTCTCATAAGAGTTCGAAATAATTTCGGTGGGCAAAGGTTTGAGCAGAGCAGTGGTTCGCCAGCTCCAGGGATTCGATCTTCTGATCATCCCAACGCAGCCTGATATGCTTGTCCGATTTGGGCTAATATCAGGCCCAACGCCTGTTTCTATTGGGAATTTTGTCCGTTTATGTCTATTGACTAATTAGGACCTTTTCTCATGTTATTAGAGATAAATAAATGGAAAGTCGTAGTTTACTTCAGGACTAGCCTTTAAATAATAAACGAGACGAGCCTCGCCAAATACAATGCAAAATTGCGGGGTCCTCGATAAATGTTTATACTAAAATACCTAGACTTCGGGATGGGTTGTTTAGTGAATTTCATGGCCTTCCCCAAAGATAATAACGCGATAGTCTCTTTAGGCACGCGATTTTAATAAAATTACCTTCCTAAATGCGGGTGCACATTTATGTGACCCAAATCCGAATCTCAACGAAGTTGAAATGTGTTGACAACCACGGTTGCACTGGTGCAACGTGGTTCGAGACGTATTTTCACGACGTTGCAATTCTTATTAAAAACAACAATAAAAGCGGTTTACTAATAAAAGGCACATAAGTTAGAACATGTTTTGAAATCAGATAAAAATCAATCACAACAGTTGAGCGACCGTGCTAGAACCACGGAATCCGGGAATGCCTAACACCTTCTCCCGGGTTAACAGAATTCCTTACCTGGATTTCTGGTTCGCGGACTGATAACAGAGTCATAATCTCCTCGGGTCGGGATTTAACCGGTGACTTGGGACACCATTAACCTCCTAAGTGGCGACTCTGAAAATTTAATAATAAATCCCGTTCCGATTGTCACTTCAAATTGGAAATAACTCCCTTTATTATACCCTCTTCTGCGGGTGTGGTAGGAAAAAAGGAGGTGTGACAGCTCCGAGCATCCTCTACCAACAACAACTCTAGACATTCCGTAATTCTCATACCCTATGGAACATAATATAACCTTTGCTTTGCTCGTGCCATCCTCGGCTCAATTTCTGCAACTAGAACTGATTCACCAGCATACCTCGAGACGTAACCAACATAGCACATAACCGTGCAATCAGCTAATCAACAGCAACCTCCCCAACTTGGCTCAAAGCCATATATCAGGGCACACTTAACAACTCATAACACTTTTTACTTAATGATGCCACAATGCCATAGCGAGATTAAACTCAAATCATGCACAAGTTTGTGAAAACACAGATCATCTAGTACTGTAATCCTCTACAATCCTCTATAGCGACTCGAATTTATCAAATTTCAACACGTACTCTTCAATTACACATGAGATCTTCTAACAATACACATAAGAATCATACCATTCAAGAACACTCCGCAGGAGATAACCCACCTGCTTCGCCTCAATTTGGTATTTCAACATACCTTCCACCATCATATACGTTACACAGTCATTAGTCTTCCTGAGTCTGAACTCATACCGCCACATGAAATGTACTTCACTTCCCAAATAGGAGACACGAAAATATTCTTCACACGCCCATACTCGGGCCACACATCAAATCACAATAGGAAACGAACGCTTAACAGCTCATCTATTAACCAGCAGACTTCTTCGTCACTACCAAGTCATATAGACACATCTCGCAGTACTAACATACTCATCACATGGATATCCAACCGCCATTCCGGCTAATAAGGACAATACTGAACATATAAGTTCAAAACACTTGCTCACACAATCAGCACCTCGGTGCTCAAGCCATAGGCAAAGTCCCGGCTCAAGTCCTCCAACTGGCCCAAACATACTCACGAAAGATCACATCTCGCCCCCTGGGAACTCGGGGGAAAACTCACAAA
>NW_017673894.1:57123-106839 GCF_001879085.1 Nicotiana attenuata | reverse complement strand
TTTACGGGCAGTCATCTAAACCCCCTCCCAAAAGGCATGATACAGAGTTTCTGAAAGCCTAAAATTCCTTCAGAATAATACTAATATCAGCATTAGGATCAGAAACAAGCTGGTTTACGAGTGTACTGTTCTACATGTGAAAGTAGCTGCAAAGAGAGTCGTTAAGGTTTATTTGAGTTGCTGTAAACTGAGTCTGAGTAGTCGAGTTGGTTTTGGATTGCATTGGTGCTTGAAATTGTTGCTGTGTTTTGGTTCATTACTGGAATTTCAAACCTATTCCTGAACTTGCTGTGTTGACTGAGCTGTTACTGGGTTTTAACTTATTCTTGGGCTGCTGTTGAGAACTATCACTGCTGCTGATCTTTTCCTTTTCTTATTTGCAATTACCAGGTACACATTTGAATCTGCCCTGCTGTAACCTTAAGCTTGAAATGGAATACAAATATTCACCTGTTTGATCCTGAAATATGCTGCCTGGATTGTGGTGTATTGGTAGTTAAATAGGCGTTAGATTTAATCGCACAGCATAGTGTCAAATCGATTTGTATGTATGTAAACCCTGGACTGTATAACTGGACTGTGTAACTGGACTGTACATCTGGACTGTGCAATGAATTTTAATTCTGATTATAGCAATTCACATGTTAGAATCTAATGTCTATTTTCAGTGGTTAATGACATGTTTGGACCGTTAATTTGTAGCTATCAGCTGTAGTTAGACTTGTTTCGCATTTTTTCTGTTTAAAGTTTAAAAGTCAGAAGTAGTTTAAACTTGTTTCTATAACACCTTCGTGATGCAATAGTTAATATAAGCAGGCTAATTTCCAATGTCAAAACCTGTGTTTCCCTGAGTACACTGTTTTAAGGCAAGCGTTGGCAATTCTAGGTCAGTAGTGAGTTAATTAGTTGAATATGAATACATTGTTGGTTGTTTGATAATTAGATATGGACAAAGTATGAATTTAGGCTCGTAACTTGTAATCAATATTCTGTTAACTTGAATAAGAATACATTGCTTACTTTATTGTCTCATAAGAGTTCGAAATAATTTCGGTGGGCAAAGGTTTGAGCAGAGCAGTGGTTCGCCAGCTCCAGGGATTCGATCTTCTGATCATCCCAACGCAGCCTGATATGCTTGTCCGATTTGGGCTAATATCAGGCCCAACGCCTGTTTCTATTGGGAATTTTGTCCGTTTATGTCTATTGACTAATTAGGACCTTTTCTCATGTTATTAGAGATAAATAAATGGAAAGTCGTAGTTTACTTCAGGACTAGCCTTTAAATAATAAACGAGACGAGCCTCGCCAAATACAATGCAAAATTGCGGGGTCCTCGATAAATGTTTATACTAAAATACCTAGACTTCGGGATGGGTTGTTTAGTGAATTTCATGGCCTTCCCCAAAGATAATAACGCGATAGTCTCTTTAGGCACGCGATTTTAATAAAATTACCTTCCTAAATGCGGGTGCACATTTATGTGACCCAAATCCGAATCTCAACGAAGTTGAAATTGTGTTGACAACCACGGGTGCACTGGTGCAACGTGGTTCGAGACGCATTTTCACGACGTTGCAATTCTTATTAAAAACAACAATAAAAGCGGTTTACTAATAAAAGGCACATAAGTTAGAGCATGTTTTGAAATCAGATAAAATCAATCACAACAGTTGAGCGACCGTGCTAGAACCACGGAATCCGGGAATGCCTAACACCTTCTCCCGGGTTAACAGAATTCCTTACCTGGATTTCTGGTTCGCGGACTGATAACAGAGTCATAATCTCCTCGGGTCGGGATTTAACCGGTGACTTGGGACACCATTAACCTCCCAAGTGGCGACTCTGAAAATTTAATAATAAATTCCGTTCCGATTGTCACTTCAAGTTGGAAATAACTCCCTTTATTATACCCCCTTCTGCGGGTGTAGTAGGAAAATAGGAGGTGTGACAGTTATCATTGTTGATATCTGGAGATTGATCTTCTCCACAGGCTGGAATGGCCTTCCTTAGTACTGAGTGACTGTTGTCAGAGGTGTATATATTCCGGGATGGATTTTCCTAGGCCGTACGAGCCATATACAGTACTGAGTGGACGAGCATTTGAGATTGTGGGCACATGAGGCACTCAGCATTGTGCATTTCATACAGCATGTGCATTGACATGTAGATGTAGCAGAGTTACACTTCTTTACCTTGTTCATACCTGATCTGTTTTAGTGTTCGAGTTGTTTATTTAACTGAAAGCATGCCTACGTTTCTGTACGTTATTTATGTTATCCTTGAGGAGGTTGAGTTCGTCACTACCTATCAGTCCAAAGGATGGACTTGTTACTTACTGAGTTGGTGTACTTACGTTACCCCCTGCACCTCGTGTGCAGATTCAGGCACTTTGGATCCAGTGGCGGTGATTGATCGAGGCTTCTGACTTAGAAGATTATTGAGGTACCTGCACGGCTTCCGCAGGCCTTGGCTCTCCACCTTACTTTTCCAGTTGTATTTCAGTTGTTCCCTTAGACATTATATGAGACTATGTATTTTTTTTCCTTAGACGCTCATGCACTCAGTGACACCCCGGTTTTGGGCTGGATTGTATTTATTCTTGGAATTTCTTATGTTTCAAATAGTTCTTTAACTATTAAAAGCTTCCGTAACTGTTTTCAAACTTATTATTATCGGATTGATTGTTGAGTTGAGGCTGTCCTAGTTTCACGATAGGCGCCTTCACGACGGGTCGAATTTTGGTTCGTGATAAAAATGCCCAGTTTCTATTAAAATAAAATAAAAAAAAAACTACACAATTTTATTTTTTTCATGCACACTAAAATATTTTCTCATCTACAACACAGGAAAGAAACACCACTATTTATAGGTGTAAAATCTCTTCCATAAAATAAATAAGAAGATAATGGGATAATAAAATTGTAGAAAATGGGTTGGTGGTTACAAGATATAAGTTTTAATGGGTAATAATTGGTAGATCATGGCGTTAGTGGTTTCATGAGTTACACTAAAGTAATGACCACTTTCTTTCCCAATTTAGAAGCACTATCTCACAAGAAATAATACACTTTAATATTATAATTTTAATATTAAAATACACTAACACCAATATATTTGTATGTTATAAATAATTTAAAAAATGAGAATTTAAAAATTAAATAGTTTAAATATAAAAAGATATCATTCTTTTTGGGACATATTAAAAATAAAAGTGGACCACATAACTTGGGATAGAAGAAATATTATTTAGCAAAACCACTTGTATATACTATATATAGCTGCATTCATGGCTGCCATTGCGGTTCAAAAAAGAGAAATTTTCATAAAGCACCGTCTTTTAATAGTAATTAGCCATCTATAGATACCGTTTGCTATATTACGGATTATAGATACCTTTTCTGTGGTTATAAGATGTATTTGATGTATTTAAGCTATTGTATTCATGAATACAATAGCAAAAATAGGCGTGAGTCAGGGAAGTCTAGCTAATCAGTTGTTGTATTCGAGTGTATTCGACTGTATTCATGGAGTGAAACATGGGATTACAGTTGGACAGATTATTGTATTCGACTCTATTCACGGCGTGAAATAGGGGATTACACTGTTTTTAAAATGGAAAGTGAATCAATTAACATAATAGACTCCTAATATAACTCAACAAACTCAATTATAACACACAAAATTTGTGTTTTTCGGTTATTAAAAAGATTCTCAACCGCAAAATACCCCAAAAACATAGAAATCTTCAGAGAAATTATATAATACATCTGAATACATAAATTATATTAATTAAAAAAATATATGAATACATTCATAGCATATAGCGAGACAATGGATACAATGAAATAGATAGAATACAGAGGGATACATTGAAATACAATGAGAAAAAAAATACTGAATACAATGAAATACATGGAATACAACGAGATACATTGAATTACAATAAAAAAAAGATAGTGAATACAATGAAATACATAAAAATACACCGAGATACATTGAAATGCTCTTAAAAAAAAGGTAACAGAATCTTCAAATTGCTCAACCCCAAACTTCAGACGACCTATTTTAGTCGACAATTTTTCGACGGCCCATCAGATTCCGACCATGATTCCATAAGCAGCGATGAGAGAAAGAAGAAGAAAACGAGAAAGATCGCTGAAGAAGAAATTCAACAGTCAATTCGCTGAAGAAGAAATTCAGTAGTCGAAGAAGAAATTCATAAGAAGAAACATACTGGAGTTGACTCCTTATTCATGTCCACGAAACTTTGGGAGAAAAAGAGAGTTGATATTAGAGGAAGAGGTCCACGAAACTTTGGGAGAATGGGATGTATCAAAGTAGAGAGAGAAAGAAAAAATTGTAACTGATTAGCGTATTTAGTGGCTTAGGGCTAGGAGTAAACCAAAATTAGGAATTTTGCTATAAACCTTAAAAGGTATCTACAAAATATAATTTTTTTAAATGGTATTTATTTAAAATAAATAAGGTGTTAACCTTTGCTATAGGAGGTAAAATTTCCTTCAAAAAACTCTGGAGATTTTAATGCATTTTTGTTTACATGTGATGATCGTATTGATTAGAGCCGTCAAAATGGGCTTGGCCCGTGAGGCCAGCCCAACTCAGCCCGTTATTTGGGTAGGGTTGGGCTAGGATTTTTTGAGCCCATTCAAAACTGAGGCTTATAAGCCGGCTCAAGTCAGCCCGCTGACCCTTGAGGCTTGACCGAGGCTGGGCCTTAAATTAATTACTATTAAATATTTAATATTTTAAAAAAGTAAAAGCAATAAACTATTAACTATAATCCGCATTCCCAAACCCTAAATTGCTCATTTACCTTTCCATATCAACTAGAATTTAGATTTTTGACATGCATGTAATATGACAAAATTAATTCTTTTTTTGGCTTAATTAATAACGAACTCGAAAAGTCTTAGGTAGCCAATAAAACTTTTTTTTCAAAAGAAAATATTACTTTAAGTGGCCAATGATCAGTTTGGATTACTTTAATAAATTATTAATATTTAAACTAGTCTTCAGTATAGATAAAGACCAGTTTTAAATACACAAAAAAAAAATTGACCACTAGCAAATTTCAAGAATTTTAAAAATTTTATGGACTATAATGATGAAATCAACAAATGATGTTAATCCTACATTAAAAAACCTCAGCATATAAACTTATTAAAATAATCCCTGAATCTGAGGAAAATGAAAGAAAGGTATTAAGAAAATAATCATGTAACTTTAAAAAAGAAGACCAAGAGATATAGAGAATTTGCATTTCAATTACGAGATTCCTCGTCAAATATCAACCTTTTTGTACGCTCTAAGAAAATAGAAGTTGTGTACATGATTAGTCGACTATGTCACGAAAAAATATTTAAGGATTTTAAAAAAAATTGAAGGGCTGGCCCGTCCTAGCCCGCGACCCTCTTAGGGTTGTGCTGGGCTGGCCATTTTAAGGCCTATTCATATGGCGGGCCGGCCCGTCTTAGCCTGCCAAATTTAAAAGCTCACGAGACTTGGGCTGGACTGGTCCTTTTTAACAGCTCAATATTGATCTAAGTACAAGTTTAAGAAGGTATGTACATATTTTTGTATTTTGCATATTCAATTGCCATAAGTATATTTCAGAAAAAGACACAAGTAATTAATACTCCCCCTTCAAAAAGAAAGAAAGGGTTGAGTGTACGAGTGTCAAGCCTTCTGAGTGAAAGGGTAACCCGTCGTATAAGGTATATGTATTCAGGTAGGGTTCGGAAAAGGGCCTCACATCAAAAGATGTTATGTAAATAGCTTACTTTAATACAAGCGTTAATGCTATTTTTACGGGGGAAATTATCAGTTATGTCCATTTATAAGTAGCTCATTACAAAAATTGGCCAATTGATAAAATATTACTAATATTAGCCAAATTAGCCAATTAGCTATTTGTAGCAAAAAATATCAAATTTGTGCTTTGTTTTGAGTGGGTATTATTAGAATAGATTGAGCACAACTTAAGAAGCTTGAATCTCAGTTTTGGGATGATTTGGTGAAGTTTTAAGGTGGTTTGAATTGAAAATTCGAAGTAAAAGCTGAACATGAAAAAAAATGATATGTGTATCATTTGTGTATCATTTGTGTATCACATATGTATCATATTTGTATCAATTGTGTATCACATGTATATCCATGTATACCTGTGTGTGTGATACATGCGTGATACATGTTTGATACATGTGTCGCAGAAGACTTTTTTGAACTCGATTTAATTACGAATTTTGATACAAAACCAATCCAAATCACCTCCAATCTATATATTTTCAATGAATTTCAACTATACCCATTGAAAAAGTTCCTTTTTTGTTTAGATTTTTGGAATATTGTATATATTTTTGTATTTCATCACCTTATTTGCTACCCCGTCCATGAAATTTCCTTTCCGTCTTGTATCAAATATTGCTAATCATGCTTAAAAATATGGAAGGTGATTTTTGCATGTGATTCTTTGAGAGAAAGAACCCTATTATTTGGTTTTTCAATTTTTGTTGGCTAGTTTTGGTAAGTCTATGACTAATGGCTAGAGTTTGGTAAGTTGAGATTTATTTGAGATATTTATGTAAGTTTTCCTTTTTACGGCTCGAACCCGTAGTCTAAAGTGTCAGACCTTCTGAGCAAAAGTAAAAAAAAAAAAAAACAGATATAATTTGTGGTATTGAGTTCGATAGCCATAAAACAAGAAACTTATAACAGTCATAGTTGAGAGTTGAATCTTTGCCTTTTGGCTGTGAATAAAATTATAACATTCTTTATATTTAGAGTATAAAAGCTAGATATTGCATAGAAATTTTTATGTTATAACAATCCCTTTTAAAAGAAAATTTATTCTTGCATATAAGAATGGGAAAACACTGGATAAACAAAGCAATTAATTAATTCTGATTATTAATTATCAATCAAGCTAGTTCACTGTAGAATAAACAGTGGTTAGTTGTAGCAATTAGAGCTTGTTTGCGGGGCGGATCTATGTACACGGTTCGGGGTGGTACGCCACCCGCAAGTTTCGGCGAAACTCTATGTATATATGTAAATATGTATAAGAAATAGGATATATACATTTAAAGTGAGGGTGTTTGGATTGGCTTATTTTAAGTGCTTATTGGCTTTTAAGCACTTTTTTAGTTTGTGTGGTGTTTGACAATGATAAAAAGTGCTTAAAAGCACTTACTTTTAGGCATAAAAAGTACTCCCTCCGTTTCATATTAGATGAGGTAGTTTGACTCGGCACGGAGTTTAAGAAAAAAGAAGAAGACTTTTGAAACTTGTGGTCTTAAAAGTTTAAGGGGTAAAAAGTTTGTGGGGCCATAACATTTGTGTGGCTATAAAAGCTTGTCATTAAGGGTAAATGGGTAAAATGAAAGAGTTTAAAGTTGAATTATTTCCAAATTTAGAAATGTGTTATTTGTTTTGGAACAGATTAAAAAGGAAAGTACCTCATCTAATATGAAACGGAAGGAGTATAAAAATAAGCCAAAAGCCAAAAGTTGGGTATTACCAACTTATGACTACACAGCACACTCTTCTATATTTTTCTAAATGTTTGACTTTTTTGTTTGTTTAAGTAGAAACAAATAAGATAAAATAATAATAAAAGTATTCTTTATAGAATATTCTCTTATAATTAATACTTCTAATAGAAAGTTAAAATCCTTTTTAGGATCTTTCCCAAATCCCAAATTCCAAAACTTTTCAGTAAAACAAAGCCCCAATTCCCCATATCCCTTACGCCACTTTCCCTTTCCCTTTCTGGTTGCTTCAGCCTTCACATCGCTGTTTTTGCTTCTCTATTAGCATTTATTCTGTTTTACCTCTGCGGATGCTTCACACCTTCATTACTCACTAGTCATTGCTTACGCCCACCATTGAAAAGTTTCTTCACCTCCTCATGTTTATTTTTTAACTCTATGTGGCTATATTTTCCCCATCAAATATGACTTTAGCAAAATGTTATCCAAATGAGTTTGATGAAGTACAAATTCGAGACTTGAGTTATCAACTAGATACTTTCATAGTTCATATGCGAGCAGGCAATCCCAAGTTCTCCAACTTGCAAGGAATTAGTGATTTGGCAAAAAGCATTGCTTGAGACAAATCTTGTAGAGACTTATTTGTATATTTATTTACTTGTGAAGTTAACTCTGATTTTACCTGTTGCTACCGCAATTGTGGAGAGAGAATTCTCATCCATGAAGCAGATAAAGAATAAAGAGCGGAACAACATGGGTGATCAATATTTAAATGATTGTTTAGTTTGTTACATAGAGTGTGATGTATTTACAAATGTAAGTAATGATATCATTATTGATCGTCTTCAAAATATGAAAGCTCGTCGAGGACAATTGTAAATAGATTGTGTATGATATTAAAAATATTGTTGGAAGTTGTATGCTTAGCGTCAATCAGTTATAGTTATTTTATTTTCTTTCGTTTGATCTATTTGTCTATATAAATAAAAAGGATGAATAACCTGAACTGAAGCCCGAGTTGATCAAATCGATTAGGTTGGCACCCGTAACCCCTAAATCCTGGATTCGCCTCTGCTTGTTTGGATAGTTGTTCCCCATTGTATCGTATTGTATTGTTATCCCAAAATAATGTTTGTTTTGATTGTTTCATTAAAATTGGTTGTATTGTATTGTTAAATCCGTTGTTCCGGAACAATGAAAAGTACCAATTTTTTAAACAACCGATTGGTGTGGTGAGATTGTTTCCTATTTTTCTTTTTAATTATGTCCTAACTTATTACTCCACAATTCTATTTTACCCTTTACCTTTTTTTCTATTTTAACTCCAAATCTCCAACTTATAACCTACTTTGTTTTTTTCCAGAATTTATGACGCCAATGTTAAAGGTGTTTTGTCGCCTTCTGTTTTATTTTTTCTCCTAATTTTCTTTTAACTCAATTCTAATTAGTTGTGGACCTTTGTTTTGCCTTCTTCTGTCTCGCTCATTTGTTCTGCTTTCATAAGGTATTTTGCTTTCTTCTGTTTTATTTTTTTAAAATTATTTTTATTCATAATTTTTGATAAATTTAATATTTAAACAGTTGAGGGTATTTTAGTAAACTTATCAGTTACAGTACAATATGATACAGTCAAACCAAACAACAAAATATTATTTAACAATAACAAACAATACAATATATCCAAACATTGTATCCACGATACGATACGATACAATACGATATAATACAATATAATACATTATAAAACGATGGGGAACAATGATCCAAACAAAGATAGTATATTATATATAGAATTAGACAAGCAATAATAGGTAAATACAATTCAGAAACAAAAATTTGCGAGCAATAGATAAATTTATCAAAACAAGAGGTATATGATTTCCGAACAAACAGAGCGTCGCATACATAAGCAGATATTAAATAAGTAATTTCGGAGAAATCAAACTTTGTGTATAAACAACTCCTTTCTGGACGCTACATTAAAGCCATAACCCAAATGGTCCTTTGGATGTCCTAAATACATCACAACCACTTTCCTTATATCTACAACGTAGTAGTACTTCACCATCCGCATACATATATATTGGTTTAGCTAAATATAGTTCTGCAACTCGTTTCTTAAATAATTCAGTCCAAAATGATTTGCAGTTTGAAGGGAAATCAAGTTTTCTTACACCATCAATAAGTTGAATAGTCAATAAAGAAGAAGAATAGAAGCTATATATAGAGTCCGTTTGGATTAGCTGATTTGAAGTAGCTGATAAACATTAGGTGCTTAAAAGTACTTTTAAGTGCTGAAACTGATTTAATAAATAAGCAGTTACGTGTTTGGGTACAAGTGCTGAAATTGATAATAAGTTGCTGTAGTATCTGATAAAAAAGTGCTGATAAGCTCTTTTTCTGTTAAAATGACTTAAATACCCTTATAACTATTTACATTTATAAGGGCGTAATTTCTTCAAAGTTTTAGATTCCAGATCGATTCAAATACAAAATATTTTATTTTTCATTTTGTTTTAAATGCAATTGTGCTTAGATAAGATAATTTTTATGATAAGCATATAATCATAAGTTATAATAATTAATAAATTGACAAAAGTTTCTCCGTAAAAAATTAACCTAAGTAGGACAAATTATTTGGAGAGTACAAACATTGTCTTCATCACTACAACACTTAGAAAGCAATACACCAAAAATTTGATATGTCCTCATTAATTACATACAGTTCAAAGATTAATACACAATCACATAGGTATAAGTTGGAAAAGGAATAGAATTTGATTATCTTAAATAGTCAATGAAAATTCCAGACTTGAAGAGGGAGGGGGGGAGGGGGGGGGGGAGGGGGGAGGAAGGGGGGCTAGGTTAAATACTGAGGCAGTGAGCATAGACGTAGGAGTTTTGTTCTAAAAAGAAATATTTTAAGGATAAAATAGTAAAAATCTTGGTCAAACTTAAAGTGCTTATAAGCTAAAAATTCATAAGTTGGGGGTGACCGGCACTTGACTTTTGGTTTATTTTTACTTATAAGCACTTGGCCGAAAATACTTATAAGCTAGTTTGACCAGCTTATAAGCTTAGCCAAACACCTTTGTAGAATAGAAGTTAGAGTTAGAATCCTCAGCAAATCGATGTTGGCAAACAAGAAGTATTTGGGAATTAAAGTTATTCTTGGCATGACTGAGATACTTCATCTTAAAGTAAGGATCGGAGATATGATGTCTCCCAAAATTTTGAAACACATCTAAAACGAAGAAGAGATCGCACGGGTAACCTGATGAAGATGTCCTTAAATATTTCCTCTTCGAAGTGAATTTCCATGGCGTACAAACATAGGATAAGGCAAGTGTTTTTGTAGTTTACAGGTCGAAGGCATTAGTCTTTAGCGCTCGCGCGCGCACACATATATATATTTAGAGGCGTATTCAGAATTCAAAATTTATGGGTTCAACTTTAAAGTTTTAGTATTGAACCCATTATACTTTTAAAACAATAAATTCAGATATACAATTTATTCTAACTTTAATGAATATTTATACATAAATTTATACTCCCCTTCAAAAGTTATGGGTTCCATTGAACCCGACTCTTTTACCTTGCATACGCCCCTGTATAAATTAGAGAGTGAAATCAGAACTCACCTGATGATCAAGAATATTCATCAGCTTTGACAACTCTCTTTCACAACCCGAATTTCCACCGTCAGGACCGCGATGATGCCTAAATATTGTACTCGCTAGGCAAGCCAACGTTACAGAATATTTTACCTTTTTCCCTTTATCATTTAACAATTAAAAACTTGACAAATTAAATCAGCGGAAATAAAAAAAAACAAAAGTACACAGTCTAAAAGATTATCTTTGTACTAATAACGAAAGTCGAAATAACTACCACCTAGAAACTAGTGTCACAACTCACGAACGATCTACGAATACTACAAGTATTGGTTTGAAAGAAAAATATACATCTGTCTCGGAGAAAAATAAAACAGAATGCAGTAAAGATAGAAGGGGACGCCAGAGCCTGCGGACGCCTACAGGACTACCTTGGGTCTCTGAATGCAGTGATAGCAACCAACCTCTCGATCAGCCACTAGCTCCGCAATCTACACAGAAAGTGCAGAGTGCAGTATCAGTACAAGCGATCTCATATACTGGTAAGTGCCGAGCCTAACCTCGGCGAAGTAGTGACGAGACTACGATGGGGCATAACAACATATACAAATTGCAATAGTTTATACTAAACAGAAAAGAAATACGGAATGAAATAGAGCGGTAACTGGCATTAAATAAGTACGGAAACCGGTGCTTCTACCATTACTCAGCTATAACCAATCCTTAGGGGACTTTCAACACCGCAATAATGAACCTCAGCAGAATATAAATACATGAACAACAATTGATGCGGCGCGCATCTCGATCCCACCATATAATCAATAACAGTATAACCATTCACCCTTATTACTCCTCGATGCAGTGCGCAACCCGATCCCACCAGTCACCCTTATTACTCCTCAATATATCACCCTTGTTCCTCTTGTTGCGGCTTGCAACCCGATCCCACCTGTCCACCCTTATTACTCCTTGTTGCGGCGTGCCACCCGATCCCACCAGGCAATGACATTCACCCTTATTCCTCCTGTTGCGACGTGCAACCCGATCCTAATATATATATATATATATATATATATATATATATATATATATATATATATATAGACACACATCAATACCAATCACATAATAGAGACAAGTGTTTCACAAGTTAACTCAAATCCTCCACGACACTTATACCTCAAACCAACACAAGGAAATATCATTGCAGTTCTGAAAGTTCACTAGTTAAAACTACACAACGAGACAAACCTAAGTGTACCATGAAGCACCAATAAGCCAACATAAACCAATAGTATAATATAATGGAACAAAGGAACAATTAACAACACCAACAGAGAAACGACATTAAACAAGAAGTGATTAGACATGGAAGCAGCAATAAGCAAGTAGCAAGAAAAATAGGAGAGCAAAATATAGGGAAACGCGGCAAGGGAACATGCCAAAAAAGTAATTTGGCGACGCATAGGTGCTCTTCACCACACCTATACGCCATACACATGGTATTTCACATAGCAAGCAAGTCGGGAATCCCTAATCCCTCAAGTCAAGGTTAGACCAAACACTTACCTCAAGCCAACGGGTAATCTCAACCAACGCTTTACCTCTCGATTCCATGACAAATCCACTCGTATATAGCCATATTTAACTTTATAACATCAATAAACGCTAAAGAAACCAAGTCCAATGCAAAATTATGGATTTTCCAACATTCCCCCCCCCCCCCCCAAAGTCAAAAATCGACCCCGGGTCTGCTTGGTCAAAACGCAAAGTTCGGACCAAAACCTGATTACCCATTCACCCCCGAGCCCGGATATACAATTTGTTTTGGAATCTGACCTCAATTTGAGGTCTAAATCCCCAAATTTCGAAATTCCTAAATTTCTACCCAAAACACCCAATTTTCCCATGAAAATCCCAAGATTTTGTGATGAAATCTTGTAAAAAGATAAAATAGATTGAAAAAAATGAGTTAGAAATTGTTTACCTATGATTTGGGGAAGAACTACTCTTTGGAAAATCGTCCCTTGAAGCTTAGGGTTTGAAAATATGAGAAATGAATTGAAAATCCCGTCCAAAATTCGTTTTGAACAGTTGCAGGTATCGCAATTGCGGTCACAGGTTCGCAAACGCAAACTCGCAAATGCGACCAATGCTTCGCAAATGCGAAGCTTGGCCTGGCCTGCTGCCTTCGCAAATGCAAACATTTGTTCGCAAAAGCGGTCATTGTTCGAGTTGCAATTGCGACGATGAACTTCGCAAATGCGAAGGTCCCTCCCAGCCTAATCATCGCAAATGCGATGAATCTTCGCAAATGCGGTGCTCGCATTTGCTAGCCAGACTTCGCAATTGCAAAGTCTGCGGATCTGCAACACACCAAAAAATTCCTTAAGTCTCAAAACACTCCGTAGCCTATCCAAAACTCACCCGAGACCTCAGGGCTCCAAACCAAACATGCACACAAGTCTTAAAACATTATACGAACTTGCTCATGCTATCAAATCGCCAAAATAACACCTAGAACGATGAATTCACCTCCAAAACACATGAAATTTTCAAGATAGTTCAAACTTTATATTTTCTCAACCAAAGGTCCGAATCACGTCAAATCACTTCCGTTTTTCATCAAATTTCACATATAAGGCTTAAATATTATAACTGACCTGTACCGGGCTCCAAAACTAAAATACGGGCTCGATCCGACAATATCAACCATTATTCAATTTCTAAAAACCATCATATTTGCAGTTAACAATTTTCTTCAAAAATTTATTTCTCGGGCTAGGGACCTCGGAGTTTGATTCCGGGCATACGCCCAAGTCCCATATTTTCTTATGAACCCTCTGGAACCGTCGGAACACCGGTCCGGATCCGTTTACCCAAAATATTGACCGAAGTCAACAAAAATCATCTTTTTAAGCCAAAAATCATCTTTTCTTAAATTTTTCACATAAAAGCTTTCAGGATACGTGCTCGGACTACGCGCAAATCGAGGAAAAAGAAAATGAGGGTTTCAAGGCCTCGGAACATGAATTCTTGTTCTAAGATAAAAGATGACCGTTTGGGTAATCACACTCTCTTCCCTGCAATTAATTAATAATTGTGGACAGAGTTAGGACTGCATATGCGAATTCAGAATTTAACTTCATCGGTTCAATCCTTTAAGATTCCTAGCATTATACCTAGTATATTATTTAAATTATTGGTTCACACTAATTGTTTACTACAACAACAACAATCCAGTGAAATTCTACCAGTGGGTCTGGGGAGGGTACTGTGTACGCAGATCTTACCCCTACCCCGAGAGGGTAGAGGTCTGGGGAGGGCTATTTCCGATAGACCATTTGCTCAAAAAGACGAAAAGATGACGAGGGTCTGGGGAGGGTATTGTGTACGCAGACCTTACCGTATTTGAGAGGGTAGAGAGACTATTTCCCATAGACCCTCGGCTCAAGAAGACGAAAAGACGACGAAAGATCCGTACCATCAATAAAAACCATAGAAACAAGACCTATCGTCTGTTTCTATCTTAATAAATTATTACACATAAATTTATACTCCGTATCGAAAGTACCAGATTTTTGATTTATATGAAAGAATACGCACACACACAGCAACAGAAAGGAAGAGGGGATACCTTTGCACATTTGATGGTGAGATGAGAACAGACTACACCAAATATAGAGGGTAGTCATCAGTCAAATAGGATTTTGGGCTAGGCAATTTAACGAGAAAATCTCACTTTATACCCATTAATTCTAAACTATTTACCCTTTAATGCCTAGACCCAAACTATTTACTACTCCTACCCATGCTCCCCAAACTATTTACCCGTCTTTCTTCTTCCTCCTCCTCATTTTACCTTCCTCACTTTATACCCATCGTATTTTTTCCTATATAAAAAATAATCCTTGTAAGGCCATCACCAGATGCAAGGCCAAACATGAAAGAAAAGAAGCACGAATATATTTCGAGATCCTCATCGCTGATCGATTTCATATTCAAGATAACTACAGTTTAAGCTAAACACTACTTATATTAACTCCCGATAATTAAAAAAATTTAGTTTGGTATTTAAGTAAATATAATCCTTGCAAATGATACTACTAATATTTAAGCATCTCAAAAGATAAATCTAATAGAATTTACCGTTGAGACATCAATTCCATGATTCTCGAACTACAAATTATTTTTACATGCTCTAAAATCGAGCCCACCACACATATTTGCCTGGATGTTCTAAAATCTGATTTACGAGACTTGGAGCTGATTTGAGGTGATTGAGATCGAAATATTCAGTTGAAAATCGAAGAAGAACACAACTACAGTAATAATCGAAGAAGAACACTGTTACCTAACAGTATACCGCTACAGTATACTAATATACTATAGGAGTATATAGTTATACTACAACAGTATACCATTATAGTATACAAATATATTATTATGGTATACTGTAATAATATGCAAGATATTGTAACAATATGTTGTACTAGTATACAATATACTATAATAGTATACTTATTACCCGTAAATTCACTTGCCTTTTCCCTTTTAATTTGCTTTAAGCTTTTATCCAGCGTGAGAGGCAAATTGAAAATGCAAAAAAAATAAAAAAAATTATTATAGTATGTTATATAATGTAACGGTATACTCTTACAATTAGATCCTTTTAGAATTTTTTGAAATTTTTATTGACAACTGATATTATTTCAGTTTAATAATTGAATTAAACTTTTTTTAATTCTTTGCGTACAATTGTATACCTTGTTGGTATAACTATATACTATACTGGTATCAAACGTTAGTTAATATTTTTTTGGTTGTATTAGCTACATTTAATTGTTACACAATTTGATTATTCTTTAGTAATAATATAAAAAAAGAATAATAAAAAATAGTGAAAATAGTAAATAAATTAGATTATGAAGAGAAAATGAATATAAAAAAAAGAAGTTAAATGAAATTAGAATAGGAAAAAAGAAAAAAATAAGAAGAAAAGGAGAAAAGAAAAAAGAAAAGAAAAGAAGCATAGAAATAAAAGAGAATTGGAGAATAAAGAGAAAATTCCCCACAAAACCTACTATGGGTAGGAAATGTAATTAGTTTATGGGTAGAAAAATAAATGGGTAGACAAGAGTAAATAGTTTTATTTTTGTGGGTAACTGTGTCAAAACCCCCAATTTAACGGGATTGGGCTTGAGTAACTAGGCTTTGTTTTGGAATTTATTAAATAGTCCTTTTTATTTCTCTGGCCACTAATGAACCTTTTAGACCACAATTTAAAGATCATTTTTTGAGAAAACTAAAATACTTTATGAAAAAAAATTAGACCATAGACTAATACTTTGTGAGAAAATTAAATTTATATGAGCAAATATTAGACTGGAATCTAACGTTGTATGGAAGGGGTAATTTTCTAGATGCTATATTTGCACAATTTTTTAAGGTAAGGACATAATCTAAATAGTAGTATAAGAAAGGGACATTTGTATAAATCAGCCTATTTTAATACAAATGCCATAAGAACTAAAATAATAATTAAATGCAAAAATACAGACAATCACAAATAAACATGTTCAAGATGAAATTATAATGAACACACAGCTTATATAGTGCTCTATGAATGAAATAAAATTATTTTGGTCCCTTTTTAAACCAAACAGAAGCCTGTGAAAATAAAATTATGGTAAAGTATTGATAAAACTGGGTGTCAACAAATGATATTTTCTTAAGTATTCACCACCACGTTCGATCGAGTTTATCTTAATGGGCTTCCCAAATGTGATATTGTTTAAAAAATAATCAATTTTCTTATGACCTACTTGTTTGCAATCTCAACACTTATTTTTTTCTATGAAGTACTAAGTGGATTAGTCGAGCCTAGGACAATTTTTTAAACATATTTTATTAGTTTGAAATATGGGATGATTTATTGGCTCTTTAATATCTGATGCATCACTATCTTTTTTTTATGTGGTTTTTTTATGCCAATCTTCATATTAAGGTGTGAAGGCGGTTGATGAAGGCCTCATATGGAAGCAACTGACGCTTTGATCATTCAATTGACTGCTCGTCTTCATCGGGCCCTTGTTTCCACAACACTACTAATTGGCAAGAGAGGAAGATAATTTTTTGTTTTGGCGTCTGTTAATGTTATCAGGGGCGGAACTAGCCTATCGAGTACGGGTTCGGTCGAATCCAATTTTTTTGGTTCAATTCATTTGTTTTGTCTAAAAATTTATCGAACAGGTACAAATCATGTTTAGCCATTTATAATAATCCAGAAAACCTATAAACAAAAATAAATCACTCAAATACAGAAAAGGATATGTATAATTGGCTATGTAAACATAAGCCCGATTAGAATAAAGAGCTAAATAACAAAATTTCAACAATGTCAAGTATAAAATTTTGCAAATCACTCGAGCTAAATTATCATTCAATGTTGAAAAGCATAAGCTGCTGAGTTCCACAATCACAACTCACAAAGCAGAATACAATGAACGTTAAAACTAAATTCATTGCATGCTTTTGGCTTGACCAAACAGAAAAATGCAGCCCGGTGCACGAAGCATTCCGCGTTCATGCAGGGATTCGGGGAAGGGCCGCACCTTAAGGAATGTGACGTAGGCAGCCTACCCTAATGCAAGTATCAATGGTTGATTCTACAGCTCGAACCCGTGACCTATAAGTCACTGAGACAACTTTACCGTACTTTTGGCTTGACCGATGGATAAATATATATACAACAGCAACAACAACAACATGCCCAGTATTATCCCATGCCGTGGGATCCACGGAGGATAGTGTGTAACCTTACCCCTACCTTATGAGGATAGATAGAGTGTTTCAAATATACCCTCGGCTCAAGATAAATATTGGAAAGAAAAAAGATTCACAGTACATATAAAAAAATCACACTCATTCTGAATCCGCCGTCTCTGTCCTGGATTCTTTTTTTGAATACAACATAGTAAAAAGGGTAAAAAGGATGACACCAAAGCACATTGTTGGTTTTTCCTGCTCAAATATGATTCATATATGATCTCATAGTAAGAAAACAAAGCAATATATAAGAAACTAAAGCTGTGGAGAACTTATCTTATAAAAAAATAATAGGGAGGAAAGTAAAAAACTTACAGATTCGATATCAGACTTGAACAGATTGATCTCAAAGAGAACTTTAATTTCCTGATCAAAGAGCTTTAAGAGAAGGCAAAAAGTAATCAACAAAAAAGTGAATTTATACTTATCAAAAAGATGGTGATTTGCATACCTTATATATTGTGAAATAAAGTACAACAGGAATATTGACACTTACTATATCATAAAATGACAATGGAGAAAGTTTTTGACACATAATTAATTTCTCCTGCAGCTGGAAATATATGAGACAAAGGGAGCAGAACACAGTCCTGAAAGAGCAAGATAGAGTGCCAAAACATGAAAGTTTAAAACATAATAGAGAAGAAAAAATAACAACAATAAACCCAGTGTAATTCCACAAGTGAGGTTTGAAAAAGATATTGTGTATGCATCCTTACACTTACCTTGTAAATGTGGATAGACTGTTTCTGATAAACCCTCGGCTCATGAAAAGCAAGGATAATCAAGTTAGAAGCAAAAGATTCACCAAAACTTGTCATACTTTTACGAGATCATTGGATTTGATTCGAAATCACTGTCAAAGGAAATAGCATTCCATACCGATAAGAAATGCATATTGGACTTAACTCAACCCTCAAAGTCTCATCTCCTCCACCAGTGTAAGGCATTTTACATCTGAAACATGGACAACATAACGTATAGGAACTCAACACAGAGTAACCAAGAAATAGGAATGAGTCAACTATGGCACGGTTAGGCTCAACCAACCCAAAAATATTCCTAAAACGATGTGATATTGTCCATTATTTTGAGCAGTAATTAACAAGTTATGGAAGAATCAAATTGGTGTATAATTCCATGTAGCGATACATATAATTACATGTACATCGGGTGCTAACTAAGGAAAGAAAATAAAAGAGATTCCTACAAATCTGCTATCTATATATAGGTTATGTACACTACTAAGAAACAATCTATGTTCATTGTGTAAAGTGTCTAGGTTCATTCTGTAACACTCCCCCTCAAGCTGGAGCATATATATTGATCATGCCCAGCTTGTTACGAAGGTAATCAACTCGATTGCCATTCAACGCTTTAGCGAACAAATCAACTAGCTGCTCTCCTGTCTTCACGTAGCCAGTGAAAATCAAGTTCTCCTGAATCTTCTCACGAATAAAATGACAGTCAACTTCAATATGTTTAGTTCTTTCATGATATATTGGATTTGAGGCTATATGGAGTGCATCTTGATTATCACACCAGAGTTTTGATGGAGTAGGATGCTTCAACCTAGTATCAGTTAAAAGGTGATGTATCCACATTATCTCACATGTTGATTGTGCCATAGCTCTATACTCGGATTCCGCACTGGACCTAGATACAACATTTTGTTTCTTACTTCTCCATGATACCAAGTTTCCACCAACAAATACACAGTAACCAGTAGTAGATCTTCTATAAATCTTAGATCCAGCCCAATCTGCATCTGTAAAACATTCAATGCGTGATTGCTGTATAATATGCCAAGTCCAGGAGCTCCTTTTAAGTAGCATAGGATCTGCTCCAAAGCCTCCCAATGTTTAACTGTGCGCGCGGACATGAACTGGCTAACCATACTCACTGCAAAAGCAATATCTGGACGAGTCACAATGAGAAGTTTAATCTCCCAACTAACCTCCTGTATCTATCTGGATCATTAAATGGATCGTCATCATCATTCATAAGATGCAAATTAGGAACCATCGGAGTACTACAAGGCTTGGCAGCCAGCTTACCAGTTTCTGCTAGTAAGTCAAGAATATACTTTCTCTGAGATAGAAAAATTCCCTTCTTGCTTCTAGTTATTTCTACTTCCAAGAAGTATTTCAGTTATCCCAAATCTTTTGTATGAAACTTAGTATGCAAGAAAGACTTGAGAGAAGAGAATCCTGCATAATCACTCCCTATGATAACAATGTCATCCACATATACAACAAGGAGAATAGATCCAGCTGTTGATTGCTTGTAGAAGACAAAATGATCATATTTGCTCTTTTTCAGCCCAAATTCTTGAATTGCTTCACTAAATTTACCAAACCAAGCCCGAGGACTCTACTTCAAGCCATATAAGGATTTCTTCAAATGACAGACCTTGCCATACTCCTCCTGAGCAACAAAACCAGGTGGTTGCTCCATATATACCTCTTCATGGAGATCACCATGAAGAAAAGCATTCCTAATATCCAATTGATGCAAATGCCAATTCTCAGAAGCAACTAGAGAAATAAACAAGCGGACAGAAGTTAGTTTGGCAACCGGAGAGAAGGTGTCTGAATAATCCACCCCATAAGTCTGAGCATACCCCTTAGCCACAAGTCTGGCCTTAAGTCTCACCACAGAGTCATCAGGATTAACTTTAACCGTGAAGACCCACTTGCATCCCACTGCTTTCTTTCCACTGGGTAAATCCACTAAATCCCAAGTGTGGTTTTTCTCTAAGGCATGTATTTCCTCAAGCATTGCTTCAGACCATCCAGGGTGATTCAAATCCTCCTTCACCGTTTTGGGTATAGAAACAGAGTCTAGAGACACAATCGAAGATCTAGATGCAGGGGGCAAGTGGTCGTAGGAAACAAAATTAGCAATAGAATACGTGGATTTACAAATGCGTATACCTTTGCGAAGAGCAATTGGAAGGTCAAGCTTTTCCGGAGGGTTAGGTGGAGGCAAATCTGATGATGAAGGAACTGGTGCAGAACATGTATCATTTGTCTGTTGCCTCCGCGAGTAAACTTGAACAACTGGCGGTCTTGCTAACATAGTTGGAGCAGGTGTTGAAGGCAGAATAATGGATTAGTGCTCGATAGAACTAGGAGATGGAGGAACATCATCTCGTTGTTCTGTCAAAGTACGAGTAACCTGATATGCACTACAACATTTTAGGCCTTTAACCACACCTAAACAGTGTGGCCTTAACTATCAAAAACTGTGGCCTTTAATAAAAGGCCACACTTTTCGACCTAAGGCAACGTTTTTTGAGGGGTAGCCTAAACGAGCGTAACCTTTACACTAAGGCAACACTTTTCAAGTGTCGCTTTAGAAGCCACACTTGAAAAACATGGCCTAAAATGTAACGAGCCACGCTTGTAATACCCTCTATGGCAACACTTTTAGATACTGCAACAACCCATTAAAAGCGTGACCATTGTTACTCTTTAGGCTACACTTCTCAAGCACTTGTGGCTCCTAAAAGCAACACTTGTAAAGTATAGGTTTTGCTACCATATAGACCACAAATTTTGCTAATCTCTATTGCCATACTTTTGCGGTCAGTGAATTATATTTTGTACATATCCTATAATCAAATTTAAGTATGAAGATCTCAAGCACCCAATGAACTAGTAGATAATAAAAGAATAATTCAAATGCATAAACTTGCAATGAACTTCAAACAAGGAGTAAACATCAACGAATAAAGAAACTTGTCTCAAGGGGCATGCTAGTAATTAATTAACTTTATAAAAAGCAGATGTATTATTATATTATCAGGAATAACAAAAATCATAATTGTCCAAAGTCTTGATGATTACATTCCATTAGATCAAATTGTCGTTTGGCCACCATTTTCAACTGCTCACCAAGACTTTCCTGCACATTTAAAATAAAATTAGTAATTAGATAGAAATCAATAGTATGCAAGTGCAAACTTAGAGCAATGTAATAGATTTTTCCCTTGAAAATTTAAATACCAAGCACTATTCTAAGAACAGATGTCTGTTATACTTGAGCCTAACCTAAACTAGTAGGGTACACTATAATACTTCTCAATATTTATCAATTTTCTCATTAGTAGTTTTATTTTTGTGCATTGGCATCAGCACTTTCTTTTTTTTTTTTTTTTTTGCAATCAACACTTTCTTTTGTACTTCTGTGAAAAATACATATCAGAAAATAGAAGGAAAAAAGAAGATACTTTCAAATTTCAATCAGTTGTGTCCATTACCGGAACACAAGTATACATTCACTCGATCATGTCCAATATAGAAAGACATATCCAAATTAACAGCTAATAGGACGATGCTATTATAGATAAAGAACGATCCAAGAAAATAATGGGTTTGACGAGTACGACTTTATAATCCAAAATTGATGATAATCAGATTTAAGAGTAAATTACATATCAATGAGAATGTAAAAAAAGATACAACTCACGAACTATGTATCATGCAATATGTAATGGATAAAATAATCTGATATATCCTTGTACTATGGTAAATTGTTTAAAATTGTCCCCCGTTATACTATTGGGCCATAAAAGTTCCTACCGTCCAACTATCCTAACAAATCTGCCCTTACATTGACGGAAGTACCACGTGGCATCCATCCTTGCCTCTTTTTAAATCTGGGCACATAAGGGACGACCCGCTCCAACTATACCAACCAACCCATAACCCATTTATAAACCAAATAATACCCTAAAGCCACTGACCAACGATTTATAACCCAAATTAAACCCCAACCCTAATTTATAATCCTACTGCCATCTCCATCAAACCCTTTATGCTCCATCAAACAATTTGTAACTTTTCATAACTGACCAGATTGTTGCAAACATGAGTACGAATAAATAGTTTAGATCTAATACTGCCAAAGAAAAAAAGAGGGAAGAGAAAAAGATTAAAGAAAATGAAGTAGGAAGGTTCCATTTATTTTAGTAGGGTCAACATTTTGCACTGACCTCTGTGTTTCCAATTGTTCCAGAATTGCAGGCATATTTGAATAAGAATAGTACTTCATCATGTTGCAATTAAATATTTCGTGCAGGAAAAGGTGTCTGTGTCTGCGATTATCATAATTATGAGAGTCAGATTGTGCTTTTCACTATCAAAATCATGTCATTGGCTTTGGTCCCTATAGTACGCCTGGTTGATACATGTGTTTAATACTCCATACTTCTGTGTTGCTTCCTACTCATAAAATGACCCTTTGACTGTGCATAGCATAGAGGGTTTGATGGAGATGGCAGTAGGATTATAAATTAAGGTTGGAGTTTAATTTGGGTTATAAATCGTTGGTCAGTGGTTTTGGGATATTATTTGGTTTATAAATGGGTTATGGGTTGATAGGTATAGTTGGAGCGGGTCGTCTCTTATGTGCCCAGATTTAAAAAGAGGCAAGGATGGATGCCACGTGGCAGTTCCGTCAAAGTAAGGGCAGATTTGTTAGGATAGTTGGACGGTAGGGACTTTTATGGCCCAATAGTATAACGGGAGACAATTTTAAACAATTTACCATAGTACAAGGATATATCAGACCCTTTTCCGATTATTCTATCATTAACATTTACAAGTTTCAACTAACCCTTTGTTTCTACCAACTCAACCTTATCAATTTTACAATAGTTCAACATTAAAAGCTTGTTCAGAAGCAGCTCCAAATAGAATAGTGTACTAAAATTTCATAACATATCTTGCAGTACCAAAAAGAATATTAGCTTCATCTTTAAATGAAAACAATGTTGGCATAGGCTAACACGTTTGCATGACATCTCAATACCTAATCACATAGTTAAAATATAATATATATTAAGAACTACGTCCCTGTCATTTAATACTTTAAAATCTTTCATATTGGTTTCATATTTTGATGCACATGGAAATTATTCCTTTTTAACATGCAATTGTGAATCTCATGACATATATATATGTTTGGGTTATCAATTATACCTTTGATGTTGTACGTTCATCAAAATCTATATGGAGCAGAACTCTAGCCAATTTTGAGATTACTAATTCTCTGAAAACCTTGTCCTCCTACAAATAGCCACAAGACATTAACTCTATAACTGACAAAATAAACTGGACAGGAAAATCTTATAAATAAGTAATCGAAAGACAATCAAAACCACCACATAGAAAACAATAGAGATGAAAATGCTAGGACCTCATGTAGCAAATCCAAGTGAAACTACTACGCAATCCTGTAAAAGACAGCTGGAAACAAATTTATATCAATAAGACAACAGCATACCCCTTCTTCTCCAATTCTACTTCCTTTGTTTGACCAGAACTTAGACTGTCAAGGTGTAATAACTGAGTTTGCACTAAGTAGTTGAAATGTCTACTCAAAAATTCTAAAAGATAATAAAATATTATGTAT
The DNA here is from genome assembly GCF_001879085.1 of Nicotiana attenuata. Classification (NCBI taxonomy): domain Eukaryota; kingdom Viridiplantae; phylum Streptophyta; class Magnoliopsida; order Solanales; family Solanaceae; genus Nicotiana; species Nicotiana attenuata. Next base: position 82,469 of record NW_017673894.1, on the reverse strand, counting down.
AATGGTGCAATTGATTTCTTGTGATCTGCTAAGTAAAGGACCATAAAAATGATTAAGCATGTGCAAATACATAAACCTGCACCTGCACCTGTAGATTTGACTAAACGCTTTTGCATGCTAATTAAGACAGAACTTTATGGTGCACCTTATATAAAATTCACCGTCAAAACTCCAGTATATCCTCCAGAAATGCTCTCTTCAATAACATCGAGGCAGGCTGTATATGTATAATGTGCATGCCTGGAGAAATCTTCAAAACCTGTTGTCTAGTAGTTTCTAGGATAGCAGATGACTCATGTACAGGTTCAATTTTATCTATCCTTTGAAGTCTATTAGTACGAGCTTTACGTCCTTTTGCAATATATAATGCCCGATACAAGAAATTACTAAGAGGTCTTAAGAAGATACCACATCATAGATAATACCCAACTCCTTCCCTACAACAGAAGTATTGATCTTGGATGATTGTCACATGGTAATAACTAGTTTTTAGTACAAATATGGGTGGAAAGGAAAAAATACAACACCCAATTCTTCTTGCATTTAAATAATCCTTTTAACTACGAAAAAATGTCAATCAGTTCAAACATTAATAAATATTACTGCAAGAAGCTATGTAAGAATATGCTATCTTTTTTGCTAATTTCAACAGAACAAAATCGGCTTCGACCCATTGAATTTGCTATGTAAGAATTGGGGATGAAGCAAGATCTCGGTCAAGCAACAACAATTCAAAGAAGCAAGACAATTTTACCTCCACAACTAAATAATTCCAACCTTCAGTTCAGGTAGACCTAATTCAGCTCTCCATGATGCAATTCGAGTACTGCACCACTAGAATAAACCAATGATATAAACATGTCAGCTTAAAAACTGAAGGCTACAAAAGTGTAAAACCATGAAGTTGAACAGTACAATTTACGAAAATAACAAACTATAGCCTATTCTAAGCACCCACCACTGGCAAATTTTTGAACAGTAGCAACAAAACGATTCTTTCTATCTAGAATAACCAACATTAGTACAAATAATTTATTGATAATTTGTCTATGTCAGTATTTAAACAACAAAGAACATCTCTAAATTCTAAAAAATGTGACCAAAGACTTAGGGCCGAAAACAAATTACCAACCTACTTAAATAGTCCAACAGCAAGCCTTAACTTTTGGCAAAGAAAAAGAAAAACTCACTAAGGTAGAGAACAAACAATAAGAGGAAGAAAAGGAGTGAGCAAAATCAAAGTAGTGGAAGTGGGTATTGAAGTATAAGTGGTAATATTAGTAATTATAGAGCAAATTACATGGATGACTGCTCTGCAAGTAAGTCTCTGGGTATTAGACGACAATGGAGATACTATCAAGGTGGGTGGGCAGAACCAAAACCCTAATTCAAGCCATAATCAAAGTATTCAAATAATCAAAACCCTAAACTCGAAACAACTGAAAAAATAAAGGGGCAGGAGGTTACCATTTCAAGACTTAATCAACCATTAATGTGGAAGCAGCGATAACAGCAGCAACAGAGGTGGTGGAAGATGCGGCAGTAAAAATGGAAATTTCTTCAGCACCAACAAGTCGATGGAGGTGTGGGATAAAAAATGGGCAAATATTTCTTGTACTGTCGTTTTTCCTTTTAGAAAATGGGAGAAATATTTCCTTTTTTAAAATTCCCTCCCAAATATTTCATTAGGAACAATAATGGAGGGAAACTTCTAATGAAATTTTTATTGGAAAAGTTTAGAGCACCCTTATAAATGGTTGCTTTTATGATTAAGAAATGGGACGTTCTAAAAGCGTTGTAATATAGGTGAGTATGTGTTGCCAAATGTTATTTGAGTTGACTACACTTAAAATGCGTTGTCTATTTATTCAAAGAGAACTCTTAACAAGTGTGGTCTAAACTTTGTAGCCAAAAGTGATTAACAAAGGCCACCCCTTTATAAACGTTCCCATAGATGTTTTTGACAACACTTTCCGAACGTTGGCTAAAGTTAGTGTGGCCTTAGGCGAAATTTGTTGTAGTGATACTAGCCACTCATCTTCCTCCCCCTGACTTGTAGAAATGGAAGGTGCATAGAAGAATGGTGTAGTATTTGAAAATACCACATCAATTGACACTAAATATTTGCCAAGTTCAGTAGAATAACACCGATAACCCTTCTAAAGGTGAGAATAGCCAAGGAAAATACACTTCAATGCCCTGGGATCCAACTTGGTAACAGATGGTCAAACATCTCGAACATAACATGTGATTCCAAATACCTTAGGTTCCACCGGAAATAATTCCTTGTTTGGAAAAAGGACACTGTAGGCACATTACCACCAAGCACAGTAGATGGCATGCGATTAATCAGAAAGCAAGCCATAGAGATCGCATCAGCCCAGAACTGTTTAGGAACCTTCATTTGGAACAAAAGTGCCCGCTGTCTCAAGATGCCTATTCTTCCTCTCAGCTACTCCATTTTGAGAGGGTGTATCAACACATGAAGACTGATGTAGAATACCATGTTGTCTCATTTATGATTGAAATAACTCTGACATGTATTCTTTAGCATTATCTGTCCTTAGAATACGCACCGAACGTTAAATTGAGTTTTGATTTCAGCACAAAAGACAGAAAAGTGAGTAAACACTTCAGAGCGGCTCTTCATAAAGTAGATCCAAGTCATTCGGGAAAAATCATCTACAAAGGTGACAAAATACTTATGCCCAGTTTTTGAAATAGCGGGACATGGTCCCCAAACATCAGAATGAACTAATTCAAAAGCTGACTCAACTCGTTTATTAACCTTTGGACTTAACGAGATGCGATGGTGTTTTGCAAATCGACATGACTCACAATCCAATGAAGAAATATTCTGAAACTGAGGACAAAGCTTCTTCAACTAAGGCAGAGAGGGGTGTCCCAATCGACAATGTGCTTCAAAGGGAGACACAACACCAGAGCATGCAATAGACCGTGGCTCCCATTCATCAAGGATGTAGAGATCACCAGATAATATTCTTTACCAATAACCCATTTTGTTGTAAGATCTAGAAACAAATAATAATCGGGAAAGAATGCAACACAACAATTAAGGTCTTTGGTGATTTTACTAGCAGAAATCAAGTTAAAGGCCAAGTTTGGTAGACTTAATACAGATGATAGGGTAATAGAGGGAGTTGGTTTAACAGTCCCAGATCCAACACTGCTACAAGTTGATCCATTAGCTACAGTAACTGGAAAGGGTTCTTTATGTGAGCAAAAGCTAGAAAAAATATTTGGATTACCTGTCATGTGATTTGTGGCACCTGAATCAATCACCCATTTATTGGAAGATGTTATAAGACATGTTTTATCTGATCCAGCAAAGGCAGTAACTGTAGGAGATTCCTTAACTGATTTATGATTTTTGAAGGAATTTTAGAAACTCATCCGAAACCAAGATTGCCGGACTAGGAGTTGTTGCACTATTATTCTTTACCATCATTTTTTCTTTGAATAACAAACCGATTAAATTAACAGAGATCCCCAAAGCTAAAAAATATCAAAACAGATCTCTGGTAAACACGAAATCAAAAATCTATTTAACAGAACTCCACTCCAATAATCCACTCAACAAATCAGAGAACCAAACAAATATGTCCCCAAATCAAATAAAATCAGAGACCAACAAAGTTTCTGATAAGGGAAAACCCAACAGATAATATCAAGTCTCAAATTGTAACAAATCGTCTTACAAGGAAGACTCAACAAATACCAATTCACAAGACAAGCAATCAGATGCAAGAATATTGTTCCACTACTACTTCAATATCCCAAAAACAAACCAAACAGTAGAAGAACTCAAACCTGACCAAAATTGGTGTAATACAACCTTGTCCGAGTCTATTCTTCACGAAAATAAGGTTATGTTATCAGAGGATAACCAACAATCGATCGAAAATATAAGCTGATCTCGGAGAACAAAGCTGGACAGAGAATGGACCACACACGCACCTCACGTGTCTGCCTGAAAGTTTTGGCCAACTCCGGCGAATCCACAGATGTACGGATCAAATTGGTATATTATTCCATGTAGTGATACATATATATACATGTACATCAGGTGCTAACTAAGGAAAGAAAATAAAAGAGATTCCTACAAATCTGCTATCTATATATGAGTTATGTACATTGTACACTACTAAGAAACAATCTATGTTCATTGTGTAAAGTGTCTAGGTTCATTTTGTAATATGAGCCAAGCTCGCACTTTCCTGAAAAGTCTCACTGAAGCCCAAACTCACACCACTAAGAGTATTCCTACACCTTATACGTAGGTTGTCAAGCTTTAAGCTATTAATGTGAGATTTTGTTCACACAACCAACGTATACTATGATAAGAATTCAACATTGGACCTAACATAACCTCATACTAACTCGTGAGGTGAGCATTGTCAAACACCATATGAAAAGGTAACAACACATTTCCTCCACCAACGTGGGATACTTAAGACATATATGAATAAACACATTCTTGGATTGTGATAAGAATCCTCTCTCCTTGAACTGAGTTCATATATTGAACAATTAAAAGCATAAAAACACTAAGGGCTCTAAAGAATACCAAATAAATTGAAGTACTCAATAAAATGCCAAAGAAAAAAAAGATGCATATATAGCTCATGACTAAATTTATGAAATTAGCAATCATCCAATACCATTTTTAGCTTTAAATAGTTAGATACTTAGATACATTGACCAGCCACTTGACAATCTAAAAATGAATCAACATAAGATATGCTAATATATTTATAATCATTGTGGGGTTGAAATACTTGAGTATGTGGGAGCCTCAAGTTTAAAGTAGAAGATAGTGACTTCCAAATTCCTCCAGACCACAATCTTTTACGTGTAATAATAATATTTATAAATTTTTATCACACAACAGTAAGATGTTAAACCTTTAATGGAAAATGAGTGTGTCTATTTTCTTTTTCTTTCAGATAAAATTAACACATCATATTTGATAAACAGTCAAGAGAAAGAAACAGCAAGACTGACTGCACATGCGGATCCAACATGTAAATTTTAAATGTGTTCTACCTTTAGATTCTTGATACTGAACCCATTACACTTTTACAATCATGGATTTGGAATTTAATTTTTGTTAGAAAGTTTAGTGATTTTTTACGAATATATCTATGCTATGTGTGAAAGTTGAATTCAATTAAATTCATTGATTATATGCTATATACGCCTTGAGCATGAGAACAAGAAGAAGAAGAAAAAAAAAAAGAAAAGATGATATATTTTGTGGAGGACTTTAATTAGGAAAAAGCAAGTTCTAGTCTAGGGTACCAAACAAGTCTAGGATCTTGGATCCTTTCAATTAAAAGATGGAAACAGTTCATTGGCTAGAAACAACAACAACAACAATGGCCTAGTGTATTCCTACAAGGGTCTGTGGAGGGTAAAATATACGTAGTCTTACCTCTACTCTGGACGGACAGAAAGGCTGTTTCCAATACATCCTCAGCTAAAGAAACATTGGCTAGAAAGCAAGAACCAAATAAAAAGAATGGTAAATTAAACCAAGAACAAGGAGAAGTACAAGATTTACTTACAGATGTGAAAATAGTAGACTAATTTGAACAAGAGGAATACTCAGATAAGAGTTCATCTAATAAATCAGGACCTAAATCTTCAAATATAAACACATTCTCTTCTTCTTTAATAATATTCACTTGCTTCTTTCTTGAACTACTACTACTTCTCTTCTTGTGTTTCTCTTTTAGGGCTGCAGCTGGCGATAACAATCCATCTTTTAGGTTATTACATTCCATTTTTTGTAGCGATTCGCGCACTTTTTCCACTGGGAAATTCATACAAGTTGAAGGACCTCTCATGCAAAAAGCAGCTTGATCATAAGTCATAGCAGCTTCTTCAGCAGTATCAAAAGTTCCAAGCCAAACCCTTCTACCATTCCTTGTTGAATCCCTAATTTCAGCTGCAAATTTTCCCCATGGCCGTTTTCGGACTCCTATATAGTGTTTTTCTTCTTTGGAGATTGAATCATCAATTTCTAGTGATAATGATTCAACTTCAACTTTGATTGAGATTAGTTTCTCATGATCTTGAATCTTCAAGTCCATCTAAAGTGGAGATTTATGTTGTCCTTTTGATATGTATAAATATAGTGTAGATATATTTAGTATAAAGTAGGACTAATGAGTGGAACAGCTATATATATATATATATATATATGTCTGTAGTGATTGTCCTTAATGGGAAACTTTTGGAACTTAAGGAAGAAATCAAGAGAAATAGGAGGGATATTATTAGACAAGTTTGGGTTCGTTTTTATACGAGGGACAAGGAATAATTAATCAAGATAAACATGAGACAAGCTTATCTCATGTTTGGTTGGGAGAAAATTCGGTATAATTAATCCCGTAATTAATTATACCGGGATTGTAGTATTTTTTTATTCCCATAGAAAGGTGGAATAACTAATCCCGGAATAATCAATCCTGGGATAACATCTTTCCAACCAAATGACCCCTACAATAATGTTGTAAACATATTTATATATTCAGGTCATTTACCAATAAATATAGGTATATTTCTTGATAAATATTAATTAATAAATATACTAAAATTTACATAGTATAACTTTTTTTTTTTTTTATAATATCAGTGTATATAATTATATTTTTTTTATCGGACTAAAGAAGATGACAAAGGGGAAATGATCCTTTGACAAGTTGGAAATGCTAGGCATGAGTATTAGATTTTATGAGCTTTTTTAGAGTTTTGTCCACTAGTGATGAGATTAGGAAAAAGGATTTACAACTGATCCACTTGATTTAATTGCTAATATTGAGCTGGATGAGGGTCATTAAGAGGGTTTTTTGATAATTATTTAGAGTCAGGATTGATTAACATGATCTAGACCTCCCCCACCACCACTACCTGCTCCCCTCCCCCTACCCCCCTAACCCTAAAAGAATAAAGGGAAAAAAAAGGGACAGGAAATACTAATAATGGAGCATATTTTAGAGTCTATTGAATTTTCTCCTTCTATTCATAGAAAAAAAAAAAAGCACTTCAACTGTCGTTTCAGTGACTCATAGGGTTTTCCTCAGCTCAGTCAGCTTTTCAGCCATTGCGTGCTAGCTTGTAGTCTAGCAGGGGGGCCACTTTCTATCAATCCTAAATTATTAGAAAAAAAGAATTAGATCTAATCTCGTCAAGTGGGCTTTACACTTTTGGAAGCCTACATTTAACATAATCATAATTTTATTAAAATAAAGCTTTAAAAAGCATCTTTAACTAGTATAGGTTAAAATTTTAATATTAGGTACTTTTTTAGTTAAGAGAAGAAAAAAGCTCCTTTAGTACTCCCCGGACTAAGTTATGGCCTAAATCTTACAACATCACTTACGTCTTGTTTCCTAATCCTAGTCTTAATTGGCACTTCACAAAAGGTAATTGGCATATAGTAAAACTATCAAAACCTTGATTAAAGTGGCCCATATATATAAGGTGAACCAACTAATTAGTTTAATTAACGAAAGAATTAACCTAAATAGCAACTCACTCAATTATTTAAACTAAAAATAGTCGACAAATATATAATATATGTATAATTTATGTATAAATGTATGTATAATCATGTATAATTAGTGTATATACTGGCTAGGAAAAATAAATAATAAAACCAGACGGCTATTTGTATAAAGATTCCATTACTAACGAAGCGATTGTGGTAAAAACGGAAGAAATTCAAAAATAACCAGATTTACAAGTAGTCATTTAAAAATAGCCACAGTTTCAAAAGTAATTGAAATTTAGCCACTTTTCGTGTAAAGATAAATCTGAACGAAAACACTGTTCAAAATTCGAAAAATACTCCAGCATAAGTATACTGGAACTCTAGTATATTATAATGGAGTTCCAGCATAAATACTGGAACTCTAGCATATTATAATAGAGTTCCAGCATAAGTATACTGGAACTCCAGCATAATATATTGGAGTTCCAGTATAATATACCGGTTCAGTATAATATGCTAGAAGTTCATACACAGGTGCTGCAATCTCCAGTATATTATGCTGGAACTTTCCGCGTGTTGGAGTTCCAACATAATATGCTGGAAGTTCATACATATAGGTGCACCGATCTCCAGTATATTATGCTGGACCGGTCCCTGTTGCAGCAAAATAATGGCTATTTTTCAATGACTTTACAAATGCTGACTATTTTTGAATGACCAATCCGAAAACTGGCTAGCTCGTGCTGTTTTAACTATAAAAACTCATGAACTTTAAATTTTAATCCGCTCATATATCATCTTGAAATGTTTGTATTTGAGATTTAAAAAAAAAAGGTGCATAAAATATTTGTCTTTTGGGTGGGGTAGAGGTGAGGGTGCCTCAAAAGTGATTATTGTTTGGACTCTTTGGAAAAGGTCATTCCAAAATGATTACATGATGTCCTGTTGTGGGAGACTCGGAGTCCAAAAAGTAATATTTGAAATTTACATTATCTTTCAATATGTGAAATAATAAGATAGAAGTTGTAGTATTTTATATACAGTATTATCTCTATTAGGATTACGATAGATAGATAAAATCCTTTTACCCTTAATTATAGCTTTTAGATTTGAGTCGGAGAAATAAAAAAAATTGTTGAAAGCGTTTCCCCTTTAAAGGGTCTTACGCAACTTGAATTTAAATTAATGGGACTATTGAGTTTCAGATATTATATTGCTCGGTCAAAAGAAATATTTTTCTTCTCAAACTTGTACAACATTTTACAAACTTGATCAAACTAACTTTTTAAAGAATTAGGAAGTAATTTTCAACTTTTATGTTGTAGAATTCCTCGGACAATCTAATGTTTGAAACTATATCATCATAATCTTATATTGCAATTTCTATAAGTCAATTTAGATCTTTATTGTCTCCTATTGTACGGTCTGTGCATGTTTTATTCAAAAGTCTCTGGTTAAATTAACCCTATATATATGGGGCACGTACATTTGCACCCTTGTTCTGGTTCTGTTTAATTTTATGAACAGAAAAGTATATTATTGGTACTACAAAATGTTATAGTTGAAACAGATAATTTAATTAAATGCAATGAAAAGGATGTTTAATATATATTTATTGTCTTATAGTCCATTCAAGGAATCTGCATGAAAATTGATGATTCAAGTGCCCTCTTTTCAGTCTTTCTTTTCCTATTTTTGCAGATTTCATTTTGAGTTCTAATTTTATGTACCGATTATATTAAATTATTTTTACAATCATATCAACAACGACCTAAAAGATAATTATAAATAATTTTATTTAGAGTAGCATTAATTATATATTAGATATAAATGGTAATTGAATTACACATATAGCGGAAAAGGTTTAGTATACTATCAGAATTTATAACTTAAATTCAGTATTTTAAAAGGTTTTTTTGAAACACGCCTCAGAGCTCGCACCAGAGCGAGGCATTGTCAGTTCGAAGACTCACGCGTGGGACTTAGTTCTGTGAGACTTAACGCTCATCTGTCGAGGCTTATGTCTCACACACGTTAGGTAAAATGTGTCGCCTGGAGGTGGATCTAGGATTTTTGTAATATAGGTGTACTACTAAAGAAAGGAGAAAAAAGAAAGCATTAAGTTGGAATTAATCTCTACTCCTCTAGGGATAATGCATAAAATCCTCCCCGACCTATGACCATATTACCAATTACATATCTTTTCTTTTCGGGGGTCCTATTACCCCCAGAACTATTTTAAAGTAAAATTATTTACCCCTTAAAAAGCTACAAATATTTAATATATATTTAATGTCCTATAGTCCATTCAAGGAATCTGCTTGAATTGATGAAGCAAGTGCCCCTTTACCATTTTTGCTGATTTCTTTTTAAATCTTTAGATTTAAAGTACCGATAGTATAAAAGTTATTTGTATATTCAGGTCACTCAAAATATAATTATATATAAATAATATTAATTGATAATTTAAAATAAGTAATAAATAATAGTATATTATAACACATTAAACTATATTAATGGAGAAAAAAATCATTACCCTCAGCTTAAATCCTTTCATTTTAATACAAAAACTGTGAGGCAACAACTTTGGACCTCACGTCAGGAAGATTTGTCTTTTTCCGTCGGCGCATACCCCACAATAACTTATTTCCTAAAATAAAAATATATTAAAGGACAACAAACACTAGTGAAACCCTAAAAATAGTTCTTGACTTTTTAAATTTTTTTCTTTTATTAATTTTATTTATAGTTAGTTATAAACCTGGGCACCTAGCTCAACTCTCTCTGTATTAAGCTAGTTTTTGGTCTAGGAAAGAATTTATGTCAACTAGACATATAGTTATTTTCTTGAGAAAGTAAACTTATCTTATTTTTTATTCAATAAAATCACTCAACTTATAAATTGTCTCCTAGAAAATAACCCCTGAAATCTAACTTATACATTGTATCCTATTTGGTCGTGCTTTTCTTTTTGGGCCAAAAGTGTTTTTTTCCGAAAGTTAAGGAGTTTGGTCAAACTTTTAGAAAAAAGATACTTTTGAGTAGAAGCAGAGCTGTGACACCTTGCGCGAATCCCATGTCGACAAAACACGGGAGATATGTTTATAAGTAGACAGACCTTAGACTCTAGTTACGCATTTTAAAGCTGTGCGGGCCTAGGCCCAAAGTGAACAATATCACTAGTGGGCTGGGCTGTTACATATGGTATCAGAGCCACTCTGCGTGCAACCTTGAACGGTGGTAGGGCAAACCTTAAGGGGGGAGGGGAGGAGGGGTGTATGTGATACCGTAGGCGAATCCCATATCGACAAAACACGGAAGAGATGCTGGATATATAAGTAGACAGACTTTAGACTCTAATCACGCGTTTTAAAGTAGTACGGACCTAGGCGCAAAGTGGATAATATTTTTATGAAAATATTGTCCGCTTATTAACCTCCTTTCTCTTTGGAATAAGTTTGTCATCTGATATGTCGAATCAGTAAATAAATAGTTAATGAAATCTGATCAGCAACTTTTTTTAATAAAGCGTGCGACATATATCACTATTGAATTTAGCCCCAAGTTTGTCTTTTACTGTCGGCTCGAGGAGTTTTTAAATCATCGAATTTTGATCCATACATAAAATAGAAAGCACATTAACTTATTCATCTGTGTTATTCCAGGCTTTTTTAGTAAGTCGAGTTTTCTTTTTATCCTTTTCTTTCTTCTTCTTTGCTATTAAATAGCAGCTTAGAAAAGTCAGCAAGGTTACATATTCGTTTGTGAGGCATGCACAAGACTTACAATAGAAAATATGAATATTACTCAAAGGGCAGCATGATACATGAAGAATCCCGCATTCACGTAGGGTTCAGGAAATGAATGCATCTCAAGGAATGTAATGTAGGCACCTTACCTCAATGCAAGCATTAATGACCGATTACACGGCTCGAACCTGTGATCTATAGGCCACAAGGAGACAACTTTAGCGTTGCTCCAATGCTCCCCTTCAAAATATGATATTACTCAACTCCAAATATTATCTCATGAGGTGAGAATTAACCAATCATATAAGGAGACAATATCTCATTTTTCTCGACTACTATATGATATCTGGAGTGGGCATTTATAGGTGAAATTCAAAAATAGCTAGATTTACAAGTGGTAACTGAAATTTAGTATTCGAAATTTATCCACTTTTCATGTAAAGATAAATCTGAACAAAAATACTGTTCAAAATTCGAAAAATATTCCAGCACAATAAACTAGAGTACCAGTATAATATACTAGAGTTCCAATATAATATACTGCACTTCCAGTATAATATACTAGAGTTCCAATATAATATAATGGTCCAGCATAATATGGTGGAAGTTCATACACAGGTGCACCAATCTCCAGTATATTATGCTGGAACTTTCCGTGTTGCAGTAAAATAGTGGCTATATTTCAATGACTTTGTAAACGCTGGCTATTTTTCAATGACCAGTCCGAAAACTGGCTTGCCTTGCTATTTTTACCGTTTACAGCGTGAGCAACATAACATGTGAGGGCCTGGCCTATTAATTGGATCAAACCAAGAATTGGGATTCATTTTGACCTAATATTGTGTTAAGAAAATTGGCTTTTGATCTAACTCAACTCCAATGTCTAGCGTTATATGACAAGTAAAGGGTAACAATTTTTCTCATTACTATTTTACTAAAATGTCCCTTCAGAAACATCCGAAAGAATGAAACGATACAGAGAAAATTGCATGCCCCTGCCTCTTGAGCAAAAATAACATGTCGAAATATGGTCTTACTACAATAAATATGTAAGACAAAGGCACCACAAGCAAGACTTAAAAGAGCTAAGTAGAGTGGTAATATATATAATAACAACAACATACCAAATGTATCCTCAAGTATGTTCGCAGATCTTACCCCTACCTTGTGAAGGTAGAGAAGCCATCTCTAGAAGACCCTCGGCGCAATAAAGCAAAAACACAACAGTTATGACAAAAAAGTACGGTATGCAAAATAGCAACAACAACCAGAAAAAACATAAGAAAACGAAGAAAAGGTATATATACAAAGAAAAAAAATACAAGAGCTCAACAATTTGAACTCAAACAAGAGATGTCGGATTTGATCTATATATCACTATCACATGGATATTATTTAGAATGAGAATCTAACTTAACTCCAAAAGTTAGCTCAAGTATTAAGAATTATTCATGATCATTACAAAGATTACAACCCATGCACTTAACAGAATAGGATTCTAACAAATATATCATTATACTAGCTATGAGCAGCTTGTAATGATAATGTTGCAAAATGCTAAACCCCAATTCTACACCAGAAAGCCTAACTAGTTAGGCTCTTGAATCTTTAATTAATTCCACACATAATCATACAAAGAGTTTCAGTCCCCATGTTACTGCTGTTGAAGTGTGTAAGCTCAAGTTGTTAGAGAGATCATACCTTTATCATCGAACACGCCCCCTCCCGTGCGGGTCTGGTTCTATTTTTATAGGCCAAGCTAAGCACATGAAAGTCTTTTTGTACAATGGGTGACCATGAGATGCTGAACTCGTGACCTCTACCATGTCAAAGTGTGTGATCGTCTCATCTAAAAAGTCAAGCTGTTAGAAAAAATACACTTTTCTTGTTGAACAACTGCTTTTAAACATTTAAAGTAAATTCTTGCAACTAACAAATATATAGAAATATTTTTTCACCTAAATTCTAACCAAGTATAAGTTCCAGTTCTCGGATCCCTCTCTTTGCAAGTGCTCATTGATTTGGTATTTATTAAGAAAATGAACCTTAGGCCGAAAAAAAAAAAAATCCTGAAACGAAATATATAAGTTGAGAATTGTCCAAGATCAAATATATAACGAAACAACAATCCATTCCCTCACCCAAGACTTGACATCATAACCATAAATAACATGAAATGGCCCCAACATTGGGCAAACAAAGAATGGAGATGAGTCTGGTACTTATACCATATTAAGAAAATAATCCGTGAGCTTAACTCAACGCGAAAACTAGGAGATGAGAATTGCCCAAGACCTTAGAATGACTCAATAATCTACTGCTCTCAACCAATATGAGACACTTACCAGTTAACACACTTAATTTCCTAATACTTTGGTAGATACTATCAAAGGCGGAGGCACGAGCCAAGCTATGGGTTCGGCCGAACCCATGTATTTGGTGTTTATAATTCATTAAATATGTACAGATATAGATTTTACAACCTAATGATTAACACTTGAAGTTGTCGTTTTAAAATCTAGAACCCATAAGATTGAAATCCTGGCTCCACCTCTGACCTCTAGATGCTATGTATATAAAGTAAACGTGTAGGGCCTTCATATGTAGAAGCTTTCAAGCATTGACTCATGCAAGAAAACAATATGATAACCATGGATTGATTAAGCTTTGCATATAAAAAAGAAAAGAGCCACATTGATGTAACATTCTACTTGGAACTTTTATATTTTCTTGTTGATTATACTATATAAATAGACAATGGGACATCATCAGTGAAAAGAAAAGGAAGAATAATATTAATTGACTACTAAAGTGATACAATTCCTGTTTTGAATCTTTTTGATATCCCTAATTGTCAGTTTATGCTATTCAAGGATCATACTTGGACAAGGGACCAAAAGAAACATCCAAATTAATCAAAATCTGCTTTCCTAATTCTTAGATTAATGAGTAATATAATAATTAGTTTGATTGGATTGAAGCACTGTATAGAATGTGGGAACCTAAAGTCAAAAGAGATGATAATGACTTTACAATTTTTGAAGATCACAATCTTTTAGCTGAAAATCTGTGATATTGATTACGTCAGTAATATCTGAATCTGAAAGTAAAACCTGTATGGAAAATGAAATGTATTCTTTTTATATATAAAAAAAAAATACCACCAAGTGTTGGTGGAAATTAAATAAAATCTGTATTTAAGTTTTTTAATTCTGTACATATGAACAATGAAAAATATCCCAGAAGAGAGTTAAAGAAAACCATTCACAAACTTGAATAACCTAATCTAGGGTTCCAATGAGTTGAGACATGCAACAACAACAACAACCCAGTAAATTCTCACTAGTGGGGTCTGGGGAGGGTAGTGTGTACGCAGATCTTACCCCTTCCACGAGGGGTAGAAAGACTGTTTCTGAAAGACCCTCGGCTCAGCTCAAGAAGACGAAAAGATTGTGATTTTGCTCATTTTTTGAAAGAGGAAAACAACAACAACAACAACAACCCAGTGAAATCCCACTAGTAGGGTCTGAGAAAGGTAGTGTGTACGCAGACCTTATTCCTATCTCGAGGGAGTAAAGATGCTGTCTCCGAAAGACCCTCTGCTCAATTCAAGAAGACAGAAAAGATTGTGAGTTTGCTCATTTTTTGAAAGAGGGCAACAACAACAACAACAACAACAACAACAACAACAACCCAGTGAAATCCCGCTGGTGGGATATGGGGAAGATAGTGTGTACGCAGACCTTACCCCTACCCGAGGGAGTAGAGAGGTTGTTTCTGAAAGATCCCCTTCTACAAAGTGCATTTTGCGTCCAGTGGCAATAAAATCATGACTCGATTTAATTAAAAAAATTATAAAATAAAACCATGAACAAGGAGTAGATTACTTACAGATGGGGAAATTAGTAGATTAACAATTTGAACAGGAGGAGTTCTCAGATGATAAGAGTTCATCTAATAAATCAGGACCTAAATCTTCAAATATAAACACATTCTCTTCTTCTTTAATAATATTCACTTGCTTCTTTCTTGAACTACTACTATTTCTTTTCTTGTGTTTCTCTTTTAGGGCTGCAGCTGGTGATAACAATCCATCTTTTAGGTTATTACATTCCATTTTTTGTAGCGATTCGCGCACTTTTTCCACTGGAAAATTCAGACAAGTTTGGGCACCTCTCATAGAAAACGCAGCTTGATCATAAGCCATAGCAGCTTCTTCAGCAGTATCAAAAGTTCCAAGCCAAACCCTAATTCCATTCCTCGTCGAATCCCTAATTTCAGCTGCATATTTTCCCCATGGCCGTTTTCGAACACCTATATATTTCTGGGGATTTTTTGGATTGAAGTTAACTTCTTCATCATTTGTTTCTCTTTCTTTTGAAGAATTAGTTTCTATTGATGATTCAGCTTCAACTTTAACTTTGACTTCCTCAGCAACAATATAAACATTTGAGGTTTGTGTTTGATATTGATTCTTCAAATGTTCCATCAGATGATGGAGATTAAAGATGTTCTTTGATATCTTTATTGTAGATATTTTTAGTATAAAGTTCTGAATATGAGTGGACCAGCTTAATATGTCTAAGGGGTCGTTTGGTTGTGGTATTTGAGAAATTAGTCCCCAACACAAATCCCGCATATATAATACTCCCTACGGTCCATAATAAGTGACAATTTTACCTTTTTATTTTGGTCCAAAATAAGTGTCCATTTACATAATCAAGAAGGAATTAATTTTATTTTTCCAAAATTTGCCCTTATTTATATATTCCAATGTGTCAAGGTCAGTGGCGAAACTAGAAATTTACCCAAGGGTATTTAAATTTGAAAGAAGTGAAAAAAATCCCGACAAAGGGTGTTCAATATATGTTATATACCTTTAAAACGTAATATTAACTTTAGCTATATACACAGTGTAATTTTTCGATGAAGGATGGTCAACTGACCACCCTTATAACCATGTGGCTTCACGACTGGTCAATGTAACAATTAATTATGGTTAATTTAGTGAATACATCTTTTTTCCCTAGGAGTTCGTATTTCCTTAAAGGGTATGCCAAATGTTAAATGATCACTTATTGTGGACCGGAGGGAGTACATTGTTTGATTGGCTGAATAAGAAACGAATAATCTCAGCATGACTAATGTAGCACTTGGTTGGTGCGAAATATGATACTCTTTCGCTTCATAATTAATAAGTGACCTTTTGACCTTTGGCATACCGTCAAGAAAATACTAACTCCTAAAAAAATAAGTATTTTGAAGAAATTATCCTTAATTAATGAATTGGAGGGACATTATTGGATTAAATAAGTGAACAAGTGGGCAAATAATTATTTGACAAGTTGGAACCCTGTGGCATCTGTATTAGATTTAGGAGTTATATTTAGGTTTTGTCGAAAAGCGAGATTAGGACAAGGATTAATTAGCAACTGATCATGATCTACTTGCTATTATTGTTAGACTTGAGCTGGATGATCAGACTCATTAAGAGGTTAATTTAATTATTAATTTTAGCCATTTTAATTGATTATCTTGTAGTCTGTCACCAAACTCTCCACCAAGAGAAATATGTATTAAGACCTTAAAGGGACAAAATTTAAATAGAAGTGTCCCTAATTGTATTATGATTAATTAGTAATATATAAGCTATACTCTAATAATAATATATAATACAGTGAGACCTCTCTATAACAGTCATCCTCTATAATAGCACTTCACTATAACGAACGATTTTTTCATGTTAATATATGTTCTTTATAATAGCATTTTCTGTAGCAGGAAAAAAATATTGAAACAAAGAAGGTTGTTATAGAAAGGTTTGACATGAGTAAAACTATCTTGTCACAGTCGTTATTGTTTAATTTGGACTCAACTTGTCTATCAAAATAAAAGGGAGGTGACTAACAAGAGTTATAATGGAGTTCTTCCATCTTTAATCAAAGGTTTTGGGTTGGAATCTTTGTATAAAATCACTTTTTCTGGATACTGTTTTACCCCTAATGTAAGAGTCCCAATCCGAAAGAATTTAACCGAGTCCCAATATGAGTATGAAAACCAAAAAAATAAAATGATGAAGATGCCAATATGCCAAAGATCAACTCTTCTCCCAACCATGTCCTTAAGTTGCTTTCCTTTTTCTTATCTTTTTTTTTTCTTTTAAATTATCTAATGAGCGATTGTTGATAAAGGATAGCCTGGTGACTAAGCTCCCGCTATGCGTAGGGTCCGAGAAAAGGCCGGATCACAAAAGCTTTTGTTGATAATACAGATATATTATATATAGAGAGAATCTAGTAAAATACTTTACTTTCTAGGAAACATGGTCCTTGTAATGACTTTTTCAAGAAACATAGAAACAAAAATAAGTGCTATAAAATATAGCATTATGTTCCTCATCTTCCATCCTTAGTTTTATTTAGTTTTTAGGTGATGTTTGGTATCCACTTTAGGCCCGATTCTGATGCATATAGTGATGTCACAATTGAAAAAAAGACTCCATACCATGATGCAGCTAGTGACGTCACAGTTGAAAAAACAGAAAAGGAATATTGAGCATCACGAAACATAACATCGAATGCAAATATGTTTATGGCGCTATATGAATATCTTATCCTAAATGCTTTTATTTTCTGGTTCACTGGAAATTTTAAAATTGAATTTTATGATTATCTACCGCAATCTAGTTAGTATACAACAATAACCAGATTAACAACTAAATATATATATATACATATATATGGTCATAATTAGGTAGATTCATAGGTCATATGCTAAATTAGGTCATAATTTCTTAATTATGAAAAGGATATCTATTATTATAATTTATGCCATATATTCATAATTAGGTAGATTCATAGGTCATATGCTAAATTAGGTCATAATTTCTTAATTATGAAAAGGATATCTAATATATAATTTATGCCATATATTTCATTTAAGGAATCTACATAATTTAAATAATTCAAGTGCTGTCTTTTATCTCTCTTTCCTTTCTTTTTAAATTTTTATTTGTACAACTTTCTTTCCATTCTGGTTTTGGCAATATTCAATTAATCTGTCCTTTTCATAAATAAATCTGAAGGAAACATAATAAATAATTAAATATTAGCCTCGCATCTGGGATTTGTCTTTTTCCGTCGGCGGATACCCCACAAGCATTTCTTTCCCTTTATTAAACGTCCATTATAAATAGGACAACCAACGTTAGTGAAAGAGGTAGTTTCTTGTCTTTCTTTTTTTTTTTTTTTGAAAAAAAAGAATTTATTATGTTGTTTTATTGCCTTTTGTAGGAGTCCGGAACCTTTTTATTGTCTTTTTGGACAAATGTGACGTTAATGAGTGTAAAAACAAAGTTACTTTTCTATATATAACGCCGAAATTCGCCGCGTTGTACCTTAACGGTAACTTTTGCCGTTAAGTTATAGCGCATGGAATAAGTGCGATATACCCCCTGACGATTTGACTGCCAGGTATAGCGCATAGAAATCAAGCGCTATACCTATAGCGCAAAGAATTATCGCGCTATACCCTGATTAAATAATCCCCTTCGTCTTCCCCATAAGACCAGAACTCCTCCTCCCCCATTTTTTTACTTCCTTTCGTTTTCGATTCTGGTCCCCCCACCCCCCTCCCCTTGTCGTCTCTTAAAAAAATGTGGGCCCCTCCCGTCACACAAAACGCTAAGAACGTAGGTCCCACATCGTAGTAGAGCATCGTATTATTGTAGTTTCACTCTTTCGGACTCAAATTTTCATCCAATTTACTTTTCGAAAACACTAAATCGAGGTATTTCGATTTATGTCAAAACTTGTATAATAATGAATATTAGTTGATTTGAATGTGTTTCCATGTCGTTTTGTGTTTTATTTGCGAAACTAGTATGTTATATTTATCCGGGCTTAGATATTAGTGTTCTAAAAAAAGTGTAAAATTGAGAAATAATTTTTTCTGTTAATATCCGGATTTAGATATTAGTGTTTTCATGTCGTTTTGCATTTTATTTGCGAAACTAGTATGTTATATGTATTTTATGAATGTTATGTGATTAAAATGTATTTGTTGTTTATATTTAGTTTATATTATTTATTAGCATAGTAAAATGTAGAACCTTTTAGCAAGGTAAAATGTAGAGCCTTTTAGCGTAGTAAAGTGTAGAGTATTTTAGCATAGAATCCCTGTAGTTTAAGTATCTCTTATACTGGTACTCAAAGGCGGATACGATTGAATTAGCTGTGGACTACGAGAGAGCTAGACAGCGGAAGATGAAAATACAAACTTTGTACAATTAAAAAATTAAAAATTAAGAATTTAAATTACAAAACAAACACACAAAATTATAAAAATATTAAAATTTGACACACATAATTATTTATGATAGTTTGGTGCTACTGGACTCAAATATCGAGCTTGAAACCCATAGGTATATATACTTTGTATAATTAAAAAATTAAAAATTAAGAATTTAAATTATAAAACAAACACACAAAATTATAAAAATATTGAATTTGAAAAACATAATTATTAATGATAGTATGGTGCTACTGGGCCTCAAATATCGAGCCTGGAACCCATAGGTATATATACTTTGTACAATTAAGTAATTAGTAATAAATAATTTAATTATAAAACAAACACACTAAATGGTAAGATATTGAATTTGAGACACATAATTATTCATGATAGTTTGGTGCTACTGGTATTAAAATATCGAGCCTGGAACCCATAGGTATATATACTTTGTACAATTAAATAATTAAAAATTAAGAATTTAAATTATTAAACAAACACACAAAATTATAAAAATATTGAATTTGACACACATAATTATTAATGATAGCTTGGTGCTACTGGGCCTCAAATATCAAGCCTGGAACCCATAGGTATATATACTTTGTACAATTAAATAATTAAAAATTAAGAATTTAAATTATAAAACAAACACATAAAATTATTAAAATATTGAATTTGACATGCATAATTATTAATGATAGTTTGGTGCTACTGGGCCTCAAATATGGAGCCTAGAACCCATAGGTATATATACTTTGTACAATTAAATAATTAAAAATTAAATTTAATTATAAAACAAACACACTAAATGGTAAGACAATTGAATTTGACACACATAATAATTCATGATAGTTTGGTGCTACTGGGACTCAAATATCGAGCCTGGAACCCATAGGTATATATACTTTGTACAATTAAATAATTAATAATTTAAATATAAAACAAACACACAAAATTATAAAAATATTGAATTTGACACACATAATTATTAATGATAGTTTGGTGCTACAGGGCGTCAAATATCGAGCTTGGAACCATAGGTATATATACTTTATACAATTAAATAATTAAAAATTAATAATTTAATTATAAAACAAACACACTAAATGGTAAGACAATTGAACACACATAATTATTCGTGATAGATTGGTGCTACTGAGCCTCAAATATCGAGCCTGGAATCCAATAGATATATATACCCTGTCCATTTACAGATTAAACATACAATTAATGTTGTTNACTCAAATATCGAGCCTGGAACCCATAGGTATATATACTTTGTATAATTAAATAATTAAAATTAAGAATTTAAATTATAAAACAAACACACAAAATTATAAAAATATTGAATTTGACACACATAATTATTAATAATAGCTTGGTGCTACTGAACCTCAAATATCGAGCCTGGAACCCATAGGTATATATACTTTGTACAATTAAATAATTAAAAATTAATAATTTAATTATAAAACAAACACACAAAATTATAAAAATATTGAATTTGACACACATAATTATTAATGATAGTTTGGTACTACTGGGCCTCATATATCGAGCTTGGAACCCATTGGTATATATACTTTGTACATTTAAATAATTAAAAATTAATAATTTAATTATAAAACAAACACACTAAATGGTAAGACAATTGAAATTGACACACATAATTTCATGATAGTTTGGTGCTACTGGGCCTCAAATATCGAGCCTGGAACCCAATAGATATATATACCCTGTCCATTTACAGATTAAACATACAATTAATGTTGTTTAATTTACAGTTGACGACATGGACGTGCCGCCTATACATCCCGGCCCTTACTCTCCTGAGCTATTAGTGCTACAGGGTGATCATAGGTCCGCCCATATATGGGAAGGAGAGTTACTATCCCAGACTCTCCGCGCTAGGAGAGTGGACGACCTGTGGGATTTTTTGAGGGATAGAGATCTCCATCCCCGTGTAGTCCAGCGCCTGCAGGATACGGGATTCTATAGGATTATTCAGATCGGGCGGATGCAGCTCGGCTGGGCTTTGATCACGACATATATTGAGCGGTGGCGACCGGAGACGCACACTTTTCACCTGCCCATTGGCGAGGCCACCATCACGCTGCAGGACGTGGAGGTTTTATATGGCCTGCCCGTTGATGGCATGGCCGTTTCACTGCCTATTGCTATGAGATCTATGTCGCGTGCGGATTATTTGGACATGCTGCAGCTGCTCACGGGGTTCAGGCCACGAGACGAGACTGCATCGTCGGGGGCCAGTCGGATGAGTTTGACCCCTATTAGACAGTACCTGGAGGTACTCCACCCCGAGATCACCGGCGATACAGAGGAGCTACATATTACCTGGTATACGAGGTTGTTGTTTCTTTTTCTATTTGGGGGGGTCTTGTTCCCGAACACTTCGGGGAGCCTAGTCAGCCTAAGATTTCTTCATCATATTCAGCTGCTAGATAAGTTACCCTATTACAGCTGGGGTGCTGCTGTTCTCGCCTATATGTACAGGCAGATGTGCCGGGCGAGCATGGGCACCCAGAGTGATGTTTGTGGTTTTCTGCCGCTTCTACAGGTGACAACATATTCAAATAATCTGTTCATTAGTTCCAATTCTACCTAGTTAAAATTTATCTTAAACATTACGTCAACTTTGTATGTTAGGTTTGGGCTTGGGAGCGGTTCTTGCAGTTTCAGCCACCTCTACCATAATTACCTCCTAATGTAGCACCTCCGTTTCTCCCTCTAGCCAGGAGGTGGGTTCTCTGCCGTACACTTTCACGAGAGTATGATGCTCATCATAATCTCCCCCTCTGCAGGGATGTGTTGGATCTGCTGGAGGGCGCACAGGTAAATATGTACCTAAACTTACCTGGTATAGATTAACTTAGAGTTGCGCATACTCACATTTTGTGTTCTTATTTGATAGTTCATCTGGACGCCATACAACGACGATTTGATAGCTGGCCTGCCAGATTATTGCTCGGCCGGCCGACTGATTTGGAGCACTTCTGCCCCGCTCATATTCCTCAATATTGTGGAGCATCATGCCTCAGAGCGGGTACTTCGCCAGTTTAACCGCGCTATGCTTTGCGTGTTAAAGGTTCTGACGGGTACGAAACAGCTTTATGTCAGTTGGGCAGCTTTTTTAGTTCGACAAGACAACACACATAACGTAGTATTTAACCGCGCTATATATACACATAACATAGTATTTAACCGCGCTATGTTTTGCGTGTTAAAGGTTCTGACGGGTACGAAACAGCCTTTATGTCAGTTGGGCAGCTTTTTCAGTTCGACAAGATAACACACATATATAAAATAACAAACATAATTAACATTAAATTAATCAGCTTTATGAAATTTCAATGTTGTTTCCAGTGCTTCCGAATATATAATTTTTTTTAATTATCATTAAAAAAACTGAAATGGAAAGTTCAAATCATAATTAACAAATATAATTTTATTTTATAAAACTTGCAACATAAACAAAATAACTAAATATTACAACATAAACTCATTGATAGTTAGGCACACTAGAAGAACACCCACCACGAGCTTTATTACTATTGCCACCCAAACCAGCCGAAGGACATTTTCGACGGTCGTGTCCTGTTTGCGAGCATATACCACATCTGCGCGCATAAACGGTATCACTAACATCCATTTGGTTCCGTATACGCGTTCTCTTCTGCTTTTGTATTCGACACAAATAGGACTTGTTACACACCATTTTAAATGGTTCAGGCGGCCAATAATGCTCAGCACCCACTGGCTGCAACTGCCCATTATATGTGTTTAGGTACTTGGCAACACTATATTGTTGATCAACATAGTTGGTTATACCTAAACCAACTTTTTGAAAGCACTTGATGGCATATGAGCAAGGCATGTGGTAGATGGACCATTTCCCACAAGAGCATAACCTTGTAGATTCATTTACAGTATGTACATTATTCCCCCAATTTTGATGGATAGCGGTGCGAACTTCAAAAACATTTCTTTCGTTATCATACTGCAAAAATGAATGCCAATGTGCTCGACGTCTGTATTTCTCAAATCTCTTCATCGGCACTGGCATAAATTCAACACCCCTTTCCATCAATGACGTTGCAGCTGCAAACCATTCAACAAACCTCTCCGCCATCTGCTTGAACGACATCCGCACCATGGCTGTGACAGGAAATCCTCTTGCCGACTTCAATAACCCGTTGAAAGACTCTGACACATTTGTAGTCAGAGTTCCCTATCGTCTGCCACCATTCGCATGCAAAGTCCACTTTTCAGGGTCATGTCGCATTAACCAACGATAGGCTACCTCGTCTTCTTGCCTGATATATTCCATGTGCATCTAAAACCATACTAAGAGTCTAGAGTCTAGTCCACTACTACGTAACTGAATCAAAAGAACTGAAATAGAAGAAGAATGCACTGGGTTGCGAATTGCCAAGCAGCTACCTAGTAAATCTCCAAAGACCTGATGGAACTATCAACCTTCAGGAACAGGACCTATAGCGCCCGAATCTGCACACATGGGTGCAGGGAGTAAAGTGAGTACTTCCAACTCAGTGAGTAATAAAAATAAATGGAGACTGAGTAATATAAACCACGTAATGCACAACATTAAGCTACAAGAGGCATAACAAATCAGTTATTAAAATAAAGCGGTGAAATCTCATAATCATTTCTTAAACAGTTAAACAATATGCAGGAAGACAACTAAAAGTAAACACATAATAACTGCCCCTCAGACACAGTAGCAATATAATCAGCCCCTCGGGCAACGTCATAGAACCATACCAGCCCCTCGGGCTATATCTCAATTCACAATGGGTACCCGCGCTCACTGGGGGTGTACAGACTTCGGGAGGGGCCCCTTTACGGCCCAAGCGCATAATCAAGCCATCTCGTGGCATCATAAACAGGCTCTCGGCCTCATATCAATATCAAGCCACCTCGTGGCGTACAATCTCAGGCCCTCGGCCTCATCATCATAATCAGTATATCACTGCTGCGGCGTGCAACCCGACCCAAATGTATCCTCACAACACAGGCCCTCGGCCTTACTCAGTCAGAATCTCATAAGCCCCTCGGGCCACAGTAAAATATGAAGCTCAACTCAAATACCTTTGAAAACATCATTTAATGTGTGTAAAACAGAATAATATAGCTGAGTCTTTGAAATAGTAAAATATAGTATGACTGAGCACCAGTATAAAATCAAACAGTGAGAAAAATATCATTTAAAAGATCCCCTAAGGGTTCAAACAGCTAGCACGAAGCCCACATATGACATTTAGCCCAAAATATAATAATATCAAACAATTCACTATCAAACACGCAGTAAAATAATCATTCGGGATGGACTAAGTCACAATCCCCAGCGGTGCTCTACCCCACGATCATCATCTAGCGTGTAAGTCACCTCAACATAGCCGTACGCTGTAAAATTCCGGGGTTTCATACCCTCAGAACAGCATTTAAAATCATTACTCACCTCAATCCGGCTTGAAACCTAGCTTGAAATGCCTTTGCCCTTCGAAACGACCTCCAAGTGCTCCAAATCTACCAAGTTCAGATTTTTTATCATTAAATTATGCTAAACGAATGAACTCCAATTGAAAAATATCGATTTTAAGCACCAAATTCGAAATTAGTCAAAATCCGACCCGTCGGGCCCGCCGTACCCGGAACTGGAACTAAAATTTACTAACCAAATGTTCTTCATCATCTCATGAGTCTGTACATATAATGAACTACGAAATCGGAGTTCGTTTCGACCC